>NW_017535518.1:1558737-1580614 GCF_001853355.1 Bactrocera latifrons | reverse complement strand
AAACTTTAAATTTTAAATATAAAATACATATGTTCAATATTATTTCCAAACAAAAAAGTTACTTGGGGCGTTTATATGGCAGCTATACCATCTGATCAAGTTAGACCCACGCAGTTAAAAAAAATACATTTTCACATATTTTGCATGCATTTTTTACTATCGCTTTCAAAATAAGCTCCTGAGCCAATATAATAAGGATAGTAAGACTAAGGCTTGATTCAACTTTCCATATTTTGAAACCTCGTGTGAGATAGCCTTCAGTTTCTCTAGCCAATTTTGATTTGTTTCATTTTCGACGTATTTTGGAGCGCCATTGGTGAGATTATTGGACAATTTTGTTGTCATGTTCATAAAATCATGTTTCATCACCAGTAGTAATACGTTCCATAAATGTAGGCTCCTCAGCTGCGTTGTCAAGCATCTCTTTTGCGAGCACCACTCGATGTCGTTTTTGCAAGTGATTTAGACCTTTTGTTACGAATCTAGTACTGACATGCTTCATCACCAAAACTCTAATCACAAGATATTGAGTCAAACTATTATTCATACCCAAAACATGAAACAAAAGGTGTTGAGTCGATCTGTAAAACATGTTGAGATCCTCTGATAACTTTCTGCTGCCAACCTAATAATATTCAAGAACTTTTCGGTTAAACTTTTCGTTGGCATATCATTAACAGAACTACCTGATCTAATTTGTTTTGATGGTATGATACAGTGGAGCGTTCTGAACAAAATTTTATATACTTTATTAGGTCGCAGATATTTCCGTATTGCTGCTACAAACTTCGTGAATAGTTTAATAATATATTTATAAAACAAATTCAAGACAACTATTACCATTAATTCAGTTCAATAATCACAGTCAATTATGTCGTTGATCTCATTACAATTAGTCAATTAGTAAATTTAATTCTCGTATAATCATATAAGGATAAAAAAATATAATAATTACATAATTACTTCGCAATAATTTAATAAGTAATTTCAAATAAATAATTCTCACTTCAATTGCAATTTAATATTTATTTAGTACATACTATATGTATGTACATACATGCATCCCTTCGTTAGTGCATAATTTTAATTTCTCTCGAAGAATTTTACAGGAATTTCACATTCCGAATTTTGATACAGTCATAAATCATATAATTCTACTACATACATATACAAGGCTACATATAATTTAAACTTTAATACTTACACTTAATTGTATATTCTTCTTGAGAATGCTCGGAATTCCAACTAGAACTAATCAAGTTGGTTAGGTAAAGTAATTTGCAAACAGTAAATTAAAGGTCATAATTGTTGCATTCTAAATGAGAAACGCTTTTGGATAAAAGCCTCAGATATTTATGAATATACCTATATATTTGTAAACACAGTTAGGTGTAAATAGCACTTAGCCCTTAGTGTTGAGTTACAGCTCCTATTGATATGCATATACATATATATAAATATATCTATATATGTATATTCTAAATAGATATAAACGTAAACACAATGCTTAAGGTTTAACTAACAAATACCCATATGTGTATATGTAGATGCATTTAGAGCTCTTTCTTAATTATCTCCCTTACAGGCGTGAAATAATTTGTACTCGTAAATATTTGTATATATGTAATTATATTGTGCAATATTTCGATGTAGTAAAGTCACAATGCTTAGGCTTTGAATGGTAAACATTTCATTCATTTTCGTTGGTCACTATGAATACCACTAAATATCAATATACAATTATGTTCTTACTACACATATACTTTTCGAAAATTAGAATACCTTTGAATGGCAAGAGAGTAGTACAAATTAATTTCCAAGCAGTTTATTATCGAGTTCCGCTAATTTTCAGAATATTTGTTTTCAATTTGGAAGGGTGGAAAGCACTCTACAATATTGCAAATATTAAGTGTTATCTTTTCTGTTAGACACAACGGCACTTTCGGCAACGATCGATCTTAAAATATCATCATTCAAGCAGTTTTTAGCATTTCTCTATAAAAAAAAAATCGAATAAAAATTGTCTATAGAGATCACGGTCCCGTTGCTCCTCACGTTATGTTACTGTTTTCGAGAAATAAAAATATTGCAAATCCCCTGTCTGGAGGGTTGTACTGTTAAGAACTATCCTCAAAAGGCCTTGGCATACACAGCTGCCTTCACAATGCATCCAACAAAGCCAATACTATTTCATTACTTTATAAAAAACTATGCACTTAGAAACCATGTCCAAGAAGGGCATAACTTATGCTGCTTGTTAAAAAAAAATTAAAAACTACAATTGACATCAGCTCTTTATATTTGCCGAATCTCATCTTAACGCTTCCGTGATTATAGCCGAGTTTATAACAGCGTTCTTCCTTCTCGCTGTATGCGTCCAACTGTAGGTACCATGTTTAGTGAAATACTATTGCACCTGGTCTTTCCAACGGAGTTGTTCTTTTGGAAGGTGTTCCTGTTCCGATGCTTTCTTTGGCGTTCATTATCCTCAAAACTATACAAAAGTATTTTCATCCATACGGACGTCATGACCTAGCCAGCATAGCCGCTGTCTTTTAATTAGCTGAAGTGTGCCAATACCGTTGCATATCTTGTACAGATCATAGTTCCATCGACTGTGGTATTCGTGGTTGCCTACGTGCAAAGGACTATGAATTTGTTGACTGGGAGCCAAGTCGCGAATGTGACGACGAAAAAAATTATCTATAGGCGTTAAATCGAACAATCATGGTGTCAGTTTAATTGGACCATTTCTAGGAATCAGTTAATCACCAAATATGTCCACGTTTAAACATGAGGCGCGGCATCATCTTGTTGAAAATAGATAACGCCCGTGCTATTGATGGTAACGGCATTTTCAGTCTCATTTCGAAAGGAATAAGGCCTGAGACTGATATTAAAATTTTACTGGTACATATCTTTTTCTCCTGCTCGAGATATGTAGTGGAGAGAACTACCATCCAATGAATAAAAAACCAAAAGATGACGCCCTACAACATTATAAGTCACATGCTGCCATCGAAGCGAACATGAAAGATTGGGCCGCAATAGCGATCAAAGAACTCAGAATAAGAGAAGAAGCCAAAGACCAGCTGAATAATCTCGCAAGGAGTTTTTAAAGCGGCAAATTTGCTCAGCTTATTCCTATGAAGTAATACCTAATCACGGTGCCGAGGGACCAAATACAAGCTAAGCCGTATTTAGTACGTAGGTCCAGTAAAAGTTAGATAAAACTAACCCGAGTTAGTAGTATGTTTTATGTAATATACCGCGATTTACGACAAATAGATGACTGATTTATCACTTAAAGTAAGCCATTACACCCAATATTAATACCTCGAGCTGAAAGAAACATTGTGTTAAATAGGAAGATAGAAAATAATTGAGATTTGCACTTCGACTTATTGTATACTCTCCTATAATACCAGAAGCATTCTGGCCACTATGGAGGGGATGGATTCTAGGACCTTCAGCCCGCTTGTACAAATTGCTGGGCAATCTAGAGTCAGTTGGTCTGGAGTTACCTGTCGCAAAACCGGCACTTTGCACAAAAGATTATGCCGATGTTGTACATGTGAAGAAGATTGATCATATCTCTAAACCTTGCTGAGTTGTAAACTCCCAATAGTAACTTGGCGTGGCGCATTTCTGTTACCCTTTCCCATCGCCGTTTTCTCCCCACTCTCTTCTCCTTGTGGAGCAAATATTTTATGGTGTAGGGCATTACCTCAGTGCATCGTTTTGGGCCAATCAAACTGGAAGCCACTGCAGAGATGACTAGTTCGTCGGACAGCTCATTTACGGCTACCCCTTTTATGCCCCGGCAACCAGATCCGGTGTAAACGGTTGCAAACTGAATCGAAACATAAGAGAAAGGACAAGTCTTAAAGGTATCCATCGTACTTGAACCTTAAAAAGATGCAAAGCTTCTTTACAAAATAATAATTGCTGTGGATATCATGAATATGAAGAAGCCAAAAATATGCTATAAGTATGTATATTAAGCTACGTTGATTTACAGGGAACGGAAAAATCCTGTAAGCGGTAAATGTTCTAGAGATAATTCTGAACAACTTTGCTTAAGAGACTATGGGTCTAAAGCTGGTTTTGAACCAGCGATTTTTAAGACAACTTTTTTATTTTTGTTCGTCAGCTTTCGAAATATCAGAATGAAGCTTGAAACGTGGGTGCATTTCGATATTATATTGATCGTTAATCGGCATCGGTCAGATCGGACAGCAATAACACATATCTCCCATAGCAACGATTATTCGGAGTTTTTAAACTTAACAGGCGCGAAAGCGGTTTTAGAAACGTAATCTCTTGAGCAAAGTTGTAAAAAATCGACCCACTCTAATGTGCATACACATATAATATGAATATTTTTGGAAAGTCACAAATATATTTATCCCGTTATCTCACACAAGATATTATAAATAGTGCATGTGTTGCAGGTTACTAACTCGTAAAGTGTGTTGCATGACAGGAAATCACAACACCAATACAACTAAAATATGCATACTCGTACATAAACAAATTATATAAATACAAACACACAAACATATATGTGGCGAATAAATGCAGAGCAAAACAATTGCGAGTCTGACCGACCACCGAAGCAAGTATGCGGTTGCCGTGTTACACGACTTGTGGCAGATTTCAGTTGCACGGTGTGGAGCGGTACAGAAGCTGGACGGACGCACTAGTTGAATTTCAAATTAATAACAAACGACAACAAGCAGAAATGAAAAGCAAATAAAACGGTCCGCAGTGACAAAAACTTGGCGATTTTTTTTTTGGAGCATCGACTGGTTGATGGTGATGGCGCTGTGCTTGCCCTCGGAAAACCAAAAAAATAAAAACAAGAAAATATAAAAGCTTGGAATAAATTTTGGAAATCAACAATCATATTTCCCAAGTTGAAAAAGCCAAACTCAAACACAAAACGGTATATTGGTTTACAAACACACACACGTACACTTACATGTAGTTGTTTGCCTGTGCATATATAAGTGTTTCAGAGCAATATGGCTGGCTTGAGAGTGTAAGAGTATGTGTGTGTGCATGGCAGCTTTACATATACATATGTTTTAAATTTATGCTCCCAAAGAGATAAACCGCGTCGTGCTTGTTTTTGTTTGCGTCTGAGAATTTACATGAACATGCGAATTGAAAAGCAACAACTGTAAAGAATAATTATTTATTGGTCATAAGAAGGCAAAAAACAAGAAAAGAAAACCAAATAACAAAAATTGAAAATTAAAATCCGAAAACCAAACACCAAAAACCAAAAACCTCATGCTAATAAAGTACGCAAAGCCATAATTTTTGATATTTTTTCTTGTCAAGCGTAAGACTTTGGGTCTGGCGCTTAAGGCATTTAACGTAGATTAAATAGGTCAAAACAGCGTAAAAGTCAGCTAATAAAACATTTTTTGGTTTCATGAACAAGTTAAGAGAATTTACGCGTCAAACTGTGTACATAAAGTATTGACGTTTGGGGAGAAGAATTCAGTAGAATGGGATACAAAAAGTCAAGAGATACATACATAAATAATGAATATTACAAATTGGTATTACAACAAAAAACAACAAAAAAGTTAATTTGGTGGATTGAGTAAAGAAATATTGCAAGTCAAATAAAACAGAAATTAAAAAGGTTTATGATTAAGAAGTTAAAAGCAAGTTTTAGAATACCAGAAAGCACTGTGTAGCCCAACAGAAAAATCAATATTCAGAAAATCCGATTTATTAGTGTATATACACATATATTTGAATAGCAAATACTTTTCATAGTAAACAAGTAAATCTGTTTACCGTTGCACCGAAGGGATACGAGGTGTGTTCAAAAATTATCGCAAATTTTGTGTTTTTTCAAAAATTATTTCTTCAAAAATTTTTTTTTCAAAAATTATTTATTTATTCATGAATATTTTGTCCCCTTCAAAGTAATCCCCATGAGATATTATACACTTGTGTCAACGGTTTTTCCAATTTTCCAAGCACTTCAAAAAAAATTTTTTTTCTATCTTCTTCAGCTCCTCCTTCGATGCCGTCTTTATCTCGTTAAGAGAAGCGTAACGTCGTCCTTTCATGGGCCTCTTCAGTTTAGTGAATAAGAAAAATTCACAGGGGCCAGATCTGTATAATACGGTGGCTGCGGCATCATTAGTGTGTTGTTTTTGGGCAAAAAGTCGCACACAAGCAACGATATGTGAGCAGGAGTGTTATCGTGGTGCAAAAGCGTTTCGTTTTCGTTTTTCACACAAAATTTGATACATGTTCTTTGATCCATTTTTTTTGAATAGGTGAAAATCGAAGTCGATACAAAATACATGCAAGCAAAGCAGCTGGCAAAAAGAAATGAACATTCAAAATGGCCGAGCTTGTCGGCATAAGTGAGGGACATGAGTACCAACATAAGGCCACAACATATATTTGAAATTCGAATATACGTAACCCGAGAAAATTCAAAATTCGCGATACTTTTTGAACACACCTCGTAATGCCCTTTACATTTTCCCTTTTAAAGCAAAGTTTTTTCTAGACATCTTTTTTGATATAAACTAAACGACCCTCAAGTAGAAATAAGGTCAATTTTTAATGAAAAAGTATTTATCTTGTTTTCAGTAGATTTGTTTAAAAATAGCTATGTGTTGTAGTGTTGCGAACCATGTATAAACCATATATTAGGATGTTGTAGCACTGCCTTGTATACAAGTCAGTTTTGAACAATTTTTCCGAAGAATATATTGCTGTTCTAGGCAATAATCTGTAGCAAATTTCGTGAGGATATCTTATCAACTTAAGCTATAGTTAACCAACATCTGCCACTTCCACAAAATGACTTGTGCCAAATATGAAAACGAGATCTCAAACAATGAAGGACTAAAATTACCTAATGTCTTTAATTGAACACGATTTCTTTCAAATATACATACATACATCAAATATCAAATATACAATATATATGTATATATATGTTTTTGATAACCTCTTAGTTACATTTTATAGTTCCATTTCATGAGTTATTGATTTATTCCGTGTAAGGGAGGACTTTAATCCCGCGAGAAGGCCGTTTATGAAGGTTTTTTTCCGAACTTTTTGTAGTGAAATGAAAAAACATAGAGTTTCAGCAATAAGTTTGAATTTTGTTAAGTATAACTATGTTGTTAATTGCCAGATTTATCTTTCCAATTTTAACCATGATAAAAAAGGTAGACAAACTTCGTTAATGTTTCCAGCAGACTGGCTAACCCCCAAAAATGTTTTCCTTTGCTCGGAGTGGACTAGATGAGTTAACCTTGACGCTATTACTAAAGTAAAGATCAAATATATTCTAATATAATTCTAGAATTTTTGACATAAATTGATCAATTAACAGGAAAGTACTCGAGTACTCAATTAGGAATCAGAAAACCCGCACACTATATTCGAGTAGGAAGCTCAAACTAGAAGTCAGTAGCCAATATACATATATTACTGCGATCAAATTAAAACGTGTATTTTTAATTTATACTTCGCGTGTTTTTCGAATCGGTAAATTTTTCTGTAAGTTCGTAGTACTATTTGTGACATATGTGTTAAGTTTCAAGTCAAAATATTCGTTAACATTTGAGATACGCGTCGTTTTGTGAGTCTGTAAGAGTGAGTTCTTCTATAATGCTTTTATGTCTGAATTTATTGAACAAAGTAGTGAGATAATGCAAAATCGCACATTGCATTAGTTATTCGTGACCATTCCGCCACATTTTCAACTAAAATCGTGCCGTAACCACCGCATTTGCCTGATTTACCACCGTATAAATTTCAGGGAATTCTCATGACCACTCCGAAGACATCTTTTTGACTCAATTGAGGATATAGTAAAAGCTGATATATTCGAGCTTGTATAAAAACTATCACCAAATTTTGTTTTCGGAGGCCTTTGGGTAACAAACTATGACACAGACCTCTTTGCTAGTGTTGGACTGTCATTTGGCTCAGCCCATACCATTCCGAAGAATGTACTTTTTGTCTTAAACGCATCAAGTCCCAATTGTTGTCAAAATCGCTCAAATGCTCAAATGTCATGCACAGCCTGGATTCTTCACTTCATTTTGTTAAAAACTCGACTCATGTCGTTCCTCATATCGTGACCTATGGCTATTTAGCAAATTCAAAAGACCAATGCGGGGATGCCATTTTGACAAGATTGACAAGAAAAAAGCCAAATCGGATACGGTCCTGAAGGCTTTACTGGAAATAAACTATTCAGGATTTCGAGGATTCCAAAAACTGTTAGAAACTAAACAAAAATTCGTACGCTATAAATTAAAAAAAAAGTGGCAACTATACAAAAAACGTATAATTATTTGTTGCAGTATATCGCATAAATCCATTTTTTTTATTTAACGAGCTTTCAATTGAAAAAGGGCTTCCATCTGATGAAAGCTCTTAAAAAGCTAACATTGTGTACTCTACGCAACAACCAGCAAAAAATAGTGAGTGACAAATAGTGAGCTTTTGAATTATGCCTCACAGAATTCACTAAAATAGCTTCCATATGAAGCTTAATATAACTCTGAGCAATGAATAGAGAGCTTTTGGGTGCTACTTCACAAGCAGAAGCTCTAAAAAAGCTTTAACATAGGTCTTAACTATGCCTACTTTGCGGGGTAAGTAACAAGCTTTCCAAAGATACCTCACAGCCGAAAGCTCTTTAAAAGCTTTTTCATTTAGATCAACATTGTCTACTCTACGCGACAACCAGCAAAACTTCGACAGACGTCAGACCTGCAAAATTTTTGAAATAGCTTCTTTATGAAACATTGTGATCTCTGCGACAAACTATGAGCTTCCGATGATGTTTTACTTTCCTTTTCCTTCGAGATTGTCTGTCACTATAAATTATTATCGACGAAGTGAAAGTAAATGAATGGCATTTGCTAACATAACAAATTTCATTTACGTTTAAGTAATAATGGAAATAATTTCTTTAAACTAACTTTTTATAAATCCCACTACCTATAATATTAATATAGTATTTTCGCTCGTTTCATATTTCCACCCAAAACTTCATCGTCATAACTTTGCGGCAATTGTTTTATCACCCTACTCCCTTTCATTTTCATGGCCGCTCAAAACACCAGCAACAAAATCATAAGACAACAAGTTATAACTTTGGCAAAGTTTTTGGTCTTTACTTTGCAAATACTGTACTCGTAAAATTGACTAAAAGTTACAAAGATTTCAAGTTTCTTTTAGTGGAAAATGCAAAAGTATTATAGCTTATCACTTCACGTCAACAAAGTAACACCCAAATGAAAATTCATAAATTCATATAAAATAAACAACAATACAGCAAACAAAACGCGCCACTGTTTGCCGTTTGCTACCTCAAAGCAAAGTAACAGTACTACAAACTTGCTAACAATAACAAAAACAATTATGTTATGAAAATTAAAATTGTTCTGTAGCCAAAGCTCCTAAGCTGACACCCCATACATACTACTGCACTCCATCTCAAAGGTGGAGAGCCGCACAGTATTTCATTACAATTTCACGCGCCACACCTTCCACATGCCCGTGCTTAAGCCTTAAGTCTGCGAAGCAGTGTTTATCATTTGCTGCGTACGTAAAAGGGAATAACTAATATAAACGAATGATAATCTTTGCGTTTCAGACTCGTACTTTTCAACGTATTAATTCGGGAATTTTTCAAGCTTACCGTCTGTGTTCAACCCTCGACGACATAAAACGCTTAGCTGAAGAAGTTCGGATGGTCAGAAATAATAAGGTTGACAATGTTGCTAAGAAAATAGGGGAAACTCTTGCAAATAAAAAAAGTAGAAGAGCAGATGATCTTTGTCACTCATGGAGAGTAAGGTTAGGTTAAGTTAGTAAGCCACGTATAGACTAGTTTTAATGCTTTGCAATACCCGATGGAGCTCAGTGGCTAGGTCCAAGAGGTTTAGTCATACTTTAGGATCACTTTGTTTGACGCAAATTTTAATATAATTATATATAATATAGTCTATACGTCCTCACTATCGATACCTCTTCAGATGTCTTTCCAATGCGAGATAAGTGCACAAGAGATGTTCCATTGTTTCTCTGTTGCACTGGACATTTGCTGCAGTCTTCTCGATCTGTGTCGCAACCAGACAGTGACCACTGAGTATTCCCATCACATTTCTACGGTTTCTTCTACCGAGTGCAAAGTAGGAATTTTGTGCACATGAAGAGTTAATTATGTCTTAATTTAATGCTGGTTGCAGACGACTGTTGGGCTATGAGCGAAGCAGAAACTCCGTCTTCCAAGAAACAAACAATTATTTTTGTACAAATCGCAAATACAATTTTTTTTTTTTTTTTTTTTTTTTTTTGAGTTGTTTCTGACCAAAAGTGTCCTAAAACTTTCAACGTATATCTAGCATAGCTTCGGTCATAGCAGACTTCAGCTTCAGACTTCTGGAAGGAGTCTTAATCGATCGGAGTCTTCTAAATCTTACCATATGTCATTTGCAATGAATTGGAAGTAGAGTAATTTCATTTTTCCTACTGACTGTTCCATCCTCAGAAGATCAAAGCTGAAACAAATGGATCTCATCTCCAGACGACGTAGCTGGAATTTAAATACATCGGCAAAATAGGCGAATCCAAAGTTGTTTAACGATACATAAGATCTAGCAGCAACGGAAGAGAATTGCTTTTAGTTGTTCAAGAGTAATTATTTCCGGTCCTGCCTAGGAATTTAACCTTTTCTAACATTTGAAAGTTATACCAACCAATTTGAATCTGATGAATCCCAAAAGAAATTACATTTCCATGTATTTTAAAACAAATCTAATGAAGATTAGAAATCTAATGAAGATTTTTCGACTTCAAGGCTCCTTGTGATACAAGCATACTAGCGAATAATCCAAGCTTCATTGCACTAGTTAAAAGCCTCACTTATACGTGGCTTTTCATTGGTAGGGTTTTTTGCCTGGTGGATCCCAAACCCAGCGCACAACCCTGGAGAGGACATATTTACCTTTCTCACTTTAGCTTGCTTTAAAACGTGTCTTTTTTGGCTACCCAGATGATAGTTGGTCTAAGACCGGAAGTCATGAGCTGCTTGAGCCATATGTAATATAATCGGTTTTGTCCTCTCTCAAATGAATGGCGGTCAGAGAACTTACCACATGTGCGTGAACTTCTGCACATGGCTCCAGCCTTCAAAATAAGAAGTTATTAGCCTCGGCTGGGACAACCTTCTATGTATTCAAGTAGTTATTGTTTTATAGGTTTGGACTCATTTTTGGAGCACCATTCTCTAGATTGTTGCACAGTTTCGATATCATATTCATAAGCCTATATCATGTCACTAGTTCTGTGGTTCTTCAGCTGCGTTAATAAAAGTTTCTTTAGCGATCGTCGCCTTTTTGGAAAATTTTAGTTATTTTGATAAATGTTTGGTATTGACACGCTTCATACCTAATATATTATACCTCAAACTTTATACCTGAAACTTTGGATCTGAAACTTTAATCCAAAATTCCTAAGTCGATCTCTTTGATACTATCTCGATGATTTTCAAGCACTATTTCTTCAACTTCATCGATGTATATATGTATATCATCTTGAACAAAGGTTGATGAACAACTCGCTTCAGTTAAAGTTTTGATGTCGCCTTGACCTTCAACGAATGTTTTGTGCCACTCAAATACTTGTGTTCGTAATGAAGTATATTCCATAAAATACTTCTCTAATATTTTCAACATTTTCGACATTTCTTCTGGTCGTAATTTAAAGCGAATTCGTTCTTAAAATGTTTTTGATAATGTAAATCGTTAGAGAAAGTTTTCGCGTCTTAGACAGACAGCTGCCCAAACACATACTAACTGAACAAACTTCCCACGAATAATAAAAAAATATTCCAACGATGCAAGGTAAAAAAATGTTCGATTCGGTATGTGCGCTCAGTTTATATGGACCAGTCCGAGTCTAATTGATGTCAGATCGTCGTTTAGCTTCTCTGTCAGTCAACTGTAATGCAACGCGAAAAACATAGGTCTCTATAAGGTTAATTAACATTAGGTTTTACCACCCGGCTGATACGTCGTACATAAACTTACTGCCCCTTACTAATGCCCACTGTAGTCCTTACTAATACCTAATGAAGGTTCAGTTTAATTTGGTTTGAGAATTTCAACATAAAGGACATCAAGGCGTTTTTCGAGCTGTAATTGTACATTGATAGCTAATTTTGATACTTCATACTGTTGAACTGCGAAGCTTCAAGTTATCTAAGACTTCTTATAAATAATTCTAGAAAGAAGCATATGAGGTATACCAGTGTCTCCCTCAGCATAATTCTTCCACTTTCTGCATGTTTTGTCGTTACTTATGCCCATTAGGTGGCATGTGATGACAGTACGAGGTGTGTTCAAAAAGTATCGCGAATTTTGAATTTTCGCGGGTTACGTATATTCGAATTTCGAATATATGTTGTGGCGTTATGTTGGTACTCATGTCCCTCACTTATGCCGACAAACTCGGCCATTTTGAATGTTCATTTAATTGTTGACAGCTGCTTTGCTTGCACGTATTTTGGATCGTCTTCGATTTTCACCTGTTCAAAAAAATGGATCAAAGAACCTGTATCAAATTTTGTGTGAAAAACGAAATTAAGTGCGCGGATGCATTCCGAATGTTCACTGTGGCATACGGAGAAGCTACCTTCGACCGAAGCAAATTTTATCGTTGGTACAAAATGTTCTCAGAAGGCCAAGAAAATGTGACAAAAATTGGCTTTTGCACCACGATAACGCCAGTGCTCACACATCGTTGCTTGTGCGCGACATTTTGGTCAAAAAGCAGCACACTAATAATGCCGCAGCCACCGTAGAGACCCACAAAGATCTATCCCCCTGTGACTTTTTTATATTCCCTAAACTGAAGAGGCCCATGAAAGGACGACGTTACGCTTCTCTTGACGAGATAAAGACGGCATCGAAGGAGGAGCTGAAGAAGATAAAAAAGTGATTTTTTGAAGTGCTTCGAAGACTGGAGAAACCGTTGGCACAAGTGTATAATATCTCATGGGAATTACTTTGAAGGGGACAAAATAGATATTCATGAATAAATAAATAATTTTTAAAAGAACACAAAATTCGCGATACTTTTTGAACACACCTCGTATGTTGTGACCAATTATTAGTTCAACAAGCATCTAGCCGTTCTATCGAGACCGTGTGAGTAAAATGCAACGTCTTTCTCTTCGTGCATATAATCTTGAGGATCTTGAGGTTTCTGCATGTCCTTAAAACATTCCAGCTCGCACTGACCCGTCAGTCAGCCCTCGTGGAAATTTAGTATATAATTATTAATGACTTCTAAATTGTCCGTACTTATTCTGTAGCCAGACGGATGACACTTTTGGCTATCTATTTCATATCTTGAAATTGAAGTTGTGATCCAGAATACTGATCTTTATAAATCAAAAGAATCCCTTTTTCTTTTTAGACATTAATACTCTGAAATATTGAAGTTAAATTGCCTAGATACAAGCGTTGCCCCACAATTGACCTTACTTTGTTAGTCACCTACATCATAAATTTGGTGATAAAGCGAGTTTCTCGGAAGTCTTTACGACTCCTAAGGATCTATTCGGCGAATATTTCACCACCTTTCAGAACAGTCAATTTCCAAATTAACCATTCCACTCCCTTTCAGCTCTTTCAACTCTACTAACATGTCATATAAGATTAATGTTTTATAAGGCATGTAAATGCTTTCCCGCTTATCAAATACGAGTAGCAGGGAATCCCAAAGGTGTTTCAACCCATTAAACCCATATTATTACACAATCAAAAAATTGCAAATACATTATGTTCACGGAAAAACGTTCATTCGTCTACTAATTTATAAATTGTATTCAACACAAACATACACACATTATTGCAAAAACATAAGAAGCCCCTCGATTATATGCTTAAAAAGTTATACAAATTTTATATTCCATTATTTACCTCGCCAAATACTCAATCCGAGTGTGCACACAACCCAAATGTGCCTGTCACTGCTTTGATAATAAAATTCCTCGGAAGTTTTGCATAAAAAGTTACCGAAATCATACACACACATCTAAACGCAGTCACGTATATTTATGTCTGTATAATTTCCGTATGTTTTACTTGTCGTTTGTCGGTTACCATTGCCGTATTTAATTAAATCCCTTGCTGCCACTAACATCCGCCGAAGCGTTGCCTGCAAACGACTTTCTTAGCATTTGCTTTCGCCTTATTTGCCATATTTGGCGGTCTTACTTTTACAGTTGGCAACGCAGTCGTAATTTATTATAGTCCCCTGCATTTAGCCTATTTAATACATCAAATATCATTGCTGGCACATTACTTCCATTGTGTGGCTTTGTGTCAACGTTGGCATGTCTTAAAGGCATTAACCAGCTAGGCGAACTAAGGAGGGCTTTTTTTCTTTTGGTTGTCTGGTACTCGCGGTATTCTTTATGTGGCACTTAATATGGTGGCATTTGTTTGGTTTAAGAAAGCATTTTAAGAGTTAAGGCAGGCTATTGAAAAGTGTCTTCGAATTAAATATTCTCGATAAGGAAATCAGTTCTAATCCATTCGTGTGTGTTTTTATTAGAGATAGCTAGGATTTTCCGAAACTTTTTCACTGCAGAGAAAAGTGATTAATAATTTACATATTTTCCTACAAATGTTTGAAGTAATTACCAGACTGGCAACGAATTCAGTCAGCAGCTCTTTAAGATTTTAACAGTTTAGAGAAATAACTAGAAGCTTTCGTACACAGCTTTCACAAACTTTTGTATTTATCCATTTTGAGCTTACACATTTATCTAATGCTTTGTTAAAGAGCTTACAGCTCGTACATATTCCACATAAGCTGTATTTAGATATTAAAAATTGTTTAAAGTCTTTTGAGGAGCGCTCACTATTGGAAAAGAATTATGCATGGACCTTTCAAGTCCAAACATTACTCCCTAGAACTGCTCTTAGTGGTTTTCATAGACCTAAAAGAAAGTTTTCTTTATCCTTTATCTCTTCTTTGACGCAAGCTAACGTAGCTTTTCTGTAGAGCTTTCTTTACGCAAGAGCTTTCGTATAAGGTTCAGGACTAAAGACTAGATATTCGAAATGAGCAGTAATAATCAATATTAATGAGTTTTGAAACAAGGTTACTTCGGGGTTGGTGTGGAATTTCGAGCTCTCTTATATTGGGTAGTCTAAAAAGTCTTTTCAATAATGTGCGAAAAAGATCATGATCCAAGCGTGTTGAAGCTCAAGAAATGGTCGCCAGGATTGACCCTCGAAGAGTTTTGCTGCTCCAGCCTGGTCGAACGATTGATTCTACATTTTACTGTCAACAACTGATGACATTGAAGCGAGCAGTGTAAAAAACCTGCCCGAAATGATCAACAGAAAGGCCTTAGTCTTCCATCAGTACAATGCTAGATCACACACAATTTTGATAACTCAGCAAACACTAGGAGAGCTTGGCTGGGAAGTTTTGTTGCATCCACCATATAGCCCTGACCTTGCACCATCGGACTACCATTTGTTTCAGTAAATGCAGAGTTTCCTTAATGGAGTAAAGTTGGCTTCAAGAGAAGCCTGTGAAAATTACTTAGCGCAGTTTTTCGCCAAGAAACCAGAAAAGTTTTAAACTGATGGAATAATGTCTCTAGCGGAAAAATGCCAAAAATTACTCGATAAAAATGCTTCATTGAAGTTGGTCAAGTTTAAGTTTGTTTATAAATTCAGAAGGACTTTTTCCACTATCCAATATTTATAGAAGTCATCGGAACCAAAAAAGTTCAAAATAAGTTTAATCGAAATGTATAGTTTGAGCATGAAGAGTGTATACATTTTTTTAAACTGAAAGAATTCTCCAAATACCTTTGCACTATATAGGGATAGTCATCCTAAGTGTATAGCGTAGTGTAGCAGGTCAAACACTACCCTTTTCCTCAATTGATCTCTCCTGCCGTCCAAAAATCACTTTTGCTTTACTTCAGAGCATTCCTAGTCGAACTATTGTAATGATGAGTGAACTGAATTCGATTGTGTATTCGTATAGAATAATAATATAAATATAGAGATTTCTAACTAGTCGTGCTAATAACTATTGCAATACATGGGATCACCCTATAGCTTTTACTAACTAACTCAAACTCCGACGCATACATTCTATCACCTCGTCTGATAAAGTTTTTCATTTCTCCGTTTCTAACTTTCTCATTTCAGAATTGGCAGGCAGTTGTCAACTCATCGCTCGCCTCACTGCTGCTGCTCGGCGTCTCGACTACGATTGCGATTGCGTTGGTTGTTAACTCCGAACTGGTGCCAAAAAAAATGTTGCATATCAATAAAATGTCAACGGCCACAGCCGCAAGTGCACGCGTAACGACAATAAAAAAGGAACAACAACAAAAGAATCAACATAAACAACAACAGCAAACTCAGCATAAACAACAACACGACTTGAATATGCGGCATAACTCCACAAGTGGCAATGACAATGGCAGTGGCGCGCCTATGGCAGCCGCCGCGCCCGCAACCACCATCGACGCACACAGCCTGAGCGCCACCACAAACATTACGCAAATCAGCAGCAACAGCAACAACAGCAGTGTGGGCATCAATGTCAGCGCCAGCTTCGCCCTTGGTGGCAGCAATGACAATAGCATTGCTAGCGACAGCAGTGCCACCGCCAGCGGTCGACGCGCGGGCAGTGTTTCAGGCGCGTCAGCTGCACGCTCCGTGGCGCTGGTACAAGAGCTCTATTTTCCGGTGAGCGTACGCGCCGTCATCGGCATTAGTTGGCTGCCGCCATTGCTCTATGCCATCGCTGTGCCGCTGATATGCAGCATTATTGGCAAATGGCCACGCAATTGGTGGCTCCAAGTGATGAGCAATACAACTTCGGGCGCGCCAACAACAGCAACAAGCGCAGCAATGTCCGACGCTATGTTTGGTATGCCACATGGTTTGTCGCATATGTACGGTGGCGGATATAGTGGCGGAAGTGATTACTTAGTGGCGCATATGGCACCCACACAATCACCGGCTACATCGTTAAGTCTGAAGATTGAACCGAGTCACATCAGCAACCAAAGCAATGATGGGTACAGCGTGTTGGCGAGCACAACAAGCGACAGCATCTTGGAGCTGGCATCAATCACAGCTGCTGAAATTACAACCGCTACCACCGGAATATTAACAACTGCTAGCGCTGTTACTGCCACTAGCACGTATGGCGCCCACAACAACAACAATGCCACCACTGCTGCGTCTTCCGTGAGCGCCTCCGTGTCGACTGCTTCCACTTCGACGACCTTCTCCGTTGCCGGCTGGCATAACAACTTCCAACCGGCAGCTATCTCCGCTTCCGCCACCGCTGCTGCCTATCACGGTGACTTCGCGGCTTACACCGACTCAGATGCCACGGAGCTGGAGTCACAGCTCACGGGCGATGGCAGTGGCGTGCCAGCGCTCAGTTTCATCATATTTATTTGCGTTGATTTACTTTTCGTTTTGCTCTTTTTTGCGCTCTTCGTCATTTTAATCAAGAAACTTTTATGGCTGTGGCATAAAAATCGAAATATTCATGCGCATCCGCAGGATAAGTTCAATGTGGCCATGCGTAGACGGTAAGTCAGTTGCCATTTTCTTCAACCGCAAGTGTGCACGAAGTGTTGACTTATTTATTTTACTTTTATTTTATTTTTTATTTTTTTATTTATTTCGCTGTTGAAAGTTTGCTAGTGCAACGCAATTGAGACATTTTTCATTCTGACTTCTGGAATGCGCAAGTGGGTGAAAAGTGGTTTTCAGTTGCTCGAACTTAGTTAGTTTTCAATCGATTTATTCCTTAATTGCTAGTTTAAATTTATAAAGTTTTATGCAATTTAATGAAGATTCAGCCTTCGGTTAGTAAATTAAAGTGGCACTATGGTTTGCCTAATCATATATTCGTATTCCATCACACCACGTCCGTAGGCTAAACAGTGAAGGGTAAATCAAAGGTACTAAAGTAAAATACTTGGTAGAATATACTTAATACTCTTTGTATAGAAATTCAGTACCTGTTTGTTCAAGAAGTCTTGTCTTTTGATAAAAAAAAAGCGCAATATTATGATTCAAAATACATTTTATTATTCAGCGTAATCACCCTGAACATTAATACACTTGCTCCAACGATCCTCCATTCTGTGGATCTCATCCCTGTAGTGAGAATCCTCAATATCTGCAAAATAGGCTGTTGTGTTCTTTTCATTTGATGAAAAACGCTTGCCACGCATATATTTTTTGAGTTCTGGAAACAAATGAAAAAAGCTGGGGAGTCGATGCTCCAACAATTCGAACTTTATTTCATAGATTTTAGCCATTGCCAAAATGCTCTTGAGTCACGGTGCATTGTCCTGATGAAAAAGGATTTTTATTTCTACATACCGGGAGTTTTTGACGATTTTTTCCTTCCACTGGTTTAAAAGATTGCAGTAATGTATAGAATTAATTGTTTTACCAGTTTGCAAGTAATCCACAAACAAAATTCGTTTGCATCCCAAAAAACTGATACCATAACCTTCTTGACCGATTATTCCGGGCACGAACTCGTTTTGAAGCCGAACGGTTGTTCACACCACTCTTTAATCTCTTGTTTTGATTCGAGATTATGGTGAAAGGCCCAAATCTCATACATAGTGGTGAATCGCCGCACAAAATCCACTTCATCCTTTTTAAAACGCTCCAAATGTTGCTGAGAAAGTCGCATTCGAATGTGTTTTTGTTCCATTTTTAGCGAATGCGGCACCAATTGTATACACAGCTTTCTGTCCTGTATTTTGGCTATGATTTCTGGTGTTGATGTGCCTTTTGGACGTCTATCACATGTATCGTCTTTAAAGCTTGTACGACCACATTTAGATATCATAATATTCTGCATTATATCCATCTGTACATATCGGTCCATTATGACGGTTATCTTTGAATCGAATTGAACCTATATCTCTGTAGGAAAAGCAGGACCAAACCATGATACTCGAACCGCATTGCTTTAAAGTTTTTGTGGTGAATCTGGGGTTGTACTTTGTATTATGTAATATTAGGAAAGCGTCTTGTATACTTTTACCACCGTATAGAACCACTTTCGACTAGTCGGTCGACAAAACTTTTCGCCATTTCTCAATCGGCCAAATTAGATGTTCTTTGCCGAATTTTTAGTCGGCTTTTTTTTATAACTGTACTTTTCGAGGACTACGGGCATATCAATTATGTTCACGCAGAAGTCTTATTGCTGTATGAACACCGCAGGACTGGGTGAGGTCGTTTTGAATTTCTGCAGCTGACATTGTAGGTCAAGTCTTATCAAATTGTACAACTTTTCGTATAAAATTCTCAGATATAAACCGCTTTGCGCTCTTTTTCATCTTTTTTCTTTGTGTTTTTTTTTTCTTTTTTTTTTCTTCATTACAGTGCTTCCCATATATACTGCAACAAGTAGAAAAGTATTGAAAGTCTTGCCCATCTATGTAAACCTATAAATTTTTCTTACCTTCCTTACATATGTGTATTCCACAACCACGGTAATCGTAATGGATTAGTTTTTTATTACCATGCAAAACGACTTCCTTTTGTAGCGTCCGAGCAGCTTTTCAAATATGAAAAACCATCTTTCAACGTCTTTTGACGTGACTAGCAGCCATTTTTCCTACTTTTGAAGAAACCCAGCTACTCTTAAACTTTATAAAATGGATGCTTAAGTGAATCCCAGAGGGCTTGAGACTTTTACTCATGTTTCGCAACAATCTTCAACTAGTATTGCTTCCAGTTCCTATACTTCAAACTCTTTTGGGCGTTAAGAAGGTTTCTCCTTTCCCAGAAAAGTACACAATGATAATAGGTTTGCAACGTATGTTCGGTATAACAGAATAAGTAACAAACCATCTCTTTGCAAAATAATAATTGTAGACATATTTTTGGTTCTTTTTAAAATGGACTTTAATAGATTTATACATATTTATTATTTATTTATATTATTTAGTTGCAGATATCCCTTGCATAATTTATTGTCTAAAATCAAATCAAACTTAGTCATTCTAAATCATGGTTTAAAAAAAAAATTGCCGAAGGCGTAGTAGTAGTACCACCTGACAGTGAAAGACGTCAAAGAGAGTACCTTTAAAATTAAATTATTTCATACAGCAACTAAGAAGCCTTTGCTAACCATATACTTGTACACATTATATGCAAGAATCTTTACCGACAGCATCGACGATTTGGTTAAATTATAGAAAATTATTTTGATCAGCCATTCGATGGCTAATAAAAGGCATATTTAATATGTTTTTGGAGGTATAATAATCTGTTGGAATAGGCTTAAAATTTCATAGAAGACAAACGTGTGAATTGAAATAATCCATAAATAGCAGGAGAAGCACCACAGAGAGAGTTTAGAGTATAATCTTTATTAGCAATATCGAAGTATGTTCTATGGTGGGTTTAAGAAACTCCAATTTTAATGTCACATTCATTGCCTGCTAAATCAACGAGAAGGCCAAATTTTGAAATTGTGACAGAAATCAAGACTGAAGTTGAGTTTAAGAAAGGACTTATAGGTCTATATATTTATAAGCTCAGTATTTGTCAGTACTATTTAACGTTTAATACTAAAATTGTTACCAGATGTTTGATGCTTCTAACTAAACTCGAGGTTATGATAATTTTCTTCAGAGTTTTTAGCCTCTAACGATAATTATATACATAAACTCAGTGTTACTGAGTAGTGTGTAATATTGAACACCAAAAATGTGCATAAAGTCGATTTTATAGCTGTTTTTTAATGAGGTTTGAGAAGATCTAAGTACCAAATATATACATACAAAATCAGTGTTAATGAGTGGTGTTTACTCGAGCTTACGATAAGTTTCTGCCACTTCAAAAACTCCAAATATTAGACGTTTGTGAGCTTATAGCATAGCTTAGAGCATTCAATTTTAAAAAGTTTTCTCCAAAAATCCAAAAACACAACCGCAGTTAGTGATAAGTAATTCAGTTTCTGATTTTCAAATATACGCATAGTGCACTCAAATTTACGTTAATTATGCCTCCAACAGCTACTTTGTGACACTTGCTTAGACAGAAATAAACGCCACTCAAACATAAGTGCACAGTAGTGTAGTAATTTTTACCGCATATTACTAAATTATACGCTAATATATTGACGTTATTACAACTAACTAGCGGCTAGCTTTATTTACTCCACGCAACACTACACTATAATGAGCTCAGTAAATGCGAGTAATAATAATAACTAACAACAATTTACAGTTGAACTTAATTGCATTACAATATTGTTTTAATCGCCACGCGATAATTTATATTTGCATTTACTACACTGGCATTTAATAATGTTGTGTGTATTATAATACACATATATATGTACATATGATAATATACATATACATACATATGTATTTGTTGATGTATAGGTAAGTATGTAGTGTTGGCGTTACTATTTTCATTTATTTGCTTTGCTTGTTTAGATATTCGCTTGCGTTTATTATAGTCTTTACTTTGGTTTCTGATTTCAGCATTGGCCTAATTTACCGCACCGGTTGTTTGCTGTTAATGAAATTATCAACGGATGCATTATTCATAGCATATGTAAATTCAACACAAAATTCATGGTGGTCCTATCCGTTTGGCATATCTTGCATATTGTTGGTGAGTGCAAATGAGCGCTAATACATGCATATGTACATACATAGAAAATACATATTTTATATATAAAATTCTAATATCTATGTTTATGAAATTCACTCAAATTTACATAACTTCGAACCGGAATACCAAAAAATATAAGT
>NW_017535518.1:1557186-1558507 GCF_001853355.1 Bactrocera latifrons | reverse complement strand
ATATATTTATATTTAGGACATATTGAGAATAACCAACAGGGTAACTTATGCTTACATATGTAAATTTATTCCTGTAGCACTTATATTTTTATTTGCCCAGCTGCCAATGCAAATTTGTTTAAATATTTGCTGAATTTCTAACATTTCAGGAAATACTTAAAAAAATGCTAATCCCTGCCCATATTTGCATCCAAGCACCCATTTTAGCAGAGAGGTTGCGTATACGCCATACCACACTGTCAACACTCACTCCAGCAGAGAGGTTACGTATACGCCATGTCACACTTTCCCCAATCGCATGCCCTACCGTACTTTTAGATACTCGCCCGCCAACAATGAGGTTACGTATACGCTATGACGCACTTTTCGGTGTCACATCTATTACGATTTCAGTATAATTGGAATTTGCATGCAAATTAAATCAATTCGCCGCAAATATGTCATTTGAAAGCCTCATTGAAGGCAAAGTGAAGATAAGGCGGAACGAAAATAACACACCACAATATATACAGTTATATGCAATTACCATTGCAGGCATTTGTATTTGCAGTGCATAAATTATTTAACATTTCTAGCAATTTGATTAAAATTTTACTTGGAAGTAAAAGCATATTACGCACCAGATTGAAACAAAGAAAGTGGGAAGATTTACTTCCAGAAAAATGCAATAAATGCTAGGTAATGAATGATATGAGGTTCATATATTTCTTCGACTTTATTATAGGCTGAACTGGCTAAACTTAGTTTTCCACGAAATTTGTAACAATCATAAGGAATCGTTGGAGATCCTTAAAAGCATATGCATATATTCAGCTTACCCAGCTGAATCCATTTAGTCATGTCCGTGTGCACAAAGAGGCTAAAAGATTCATAAAGAGACTCTTTCTTGGAACTTTTTGTCGCCCTCTTATATTTTAGCGAGCCCTTCTGCTCATATTTACGCTCTTTTACTTTAGTGAAAATAGCCATTATTTTAATGAAAAGTCTAAGACTACACACGCAACGTTTTGCAGTCACATTTCTACAAGCAGTTAACAATTTGCAAAAAGTTATCTTAACCCACAAAATTCATATACCGATTTCATTTAATACTGTTTTTGTTAGATTGCTGTTTTTGTACAATTTTACCCCACAAATATTTTGCGGCTGTCACATGGCATTCACGCAGAAACCAAGCCCAAATGATGCAAATAGCAAAAGAACAAAAAATTGCTAGTTGTAAAAAAAAACAATAATGCGTGGCTCTGTTCAAAATATATACTTATACCCTTTACGATATTTTCATTTTCAGTTTATAAGCGAGGAAAAGTTTAAAAGTATG
>NW_017535518.1:1553225-1555867 GCF_001853355.1 Bactrocera latifrons | reverse complement strand
TAACGCAATTTTTTCTCGATATTTTATGAGTTCTTTATACTGATTTTAATTTTGTCTTTTAATTTTAATTGTAATTTTATATTTTATTTCTATTTAATTTCCCTTTCACTTTTTATTGTAACAAAAGTATTAATTTGTAGTAATTTCAACTTTGATTTTTTTAATTATAATTTGTAAGTTAATTTCAGCTTTAATTTTAGTATCCGTTTTAATTTCACTCCCGGTTCTAATTTTAAAATTTACTTTCTTTCATGATGTTTGCATTTTTAATTAATTGTATTAAAAATATTAAGTTGTATTAATTTTTTGATATAATTTTAGTTGTAGTTAAACTTTAATTTATAATTTTATCTAAATTTTAAATTTTTTAATTATAATTTGCATATTAATTTAACTTTTATTTTTATTTTTTATCTTAAATTGTATTTTATTGTATTGTTTTTGCAATTTTAATTTTTGTTCTATATAAATTTTAGCTTTAATTTCCATTTTCATTTTAATCTTGTTTAGTTTATATGTATTTAAACTTAAATTTACTTTTTTTTTAGGTTTAAGTTTTCATTTTAATTTAAACACAAATTTTAATTCTAATTTTAAATTTAATGTTGCTTTCAATTTTAATTGTAATGGAAATACGAATTTTTATTAATTTTTATTTCTTTTTTCTAATTATAATTTGTATATTAATTTTAGCTTTAATTTTAATCTTAATTTTAATTTTTGTTAAAAATTTTCTTTTTCTTTATTTTGTTCTACTATACTTTTATTTCATATTAGTTTTAACTGTAATATTAATTTTAGTCTTTATTTTAAATTGTTTAATTTAACTTAAAAAATTAATTTGTACGTACAATTCTTATAGTGTTAAAGTTTTTAATGCTTTTCCTCACTTGTACCAGCGTTTCCACAAATTTTTACCCAATCAATATCCAATCGTTTTCAATTCAAAAAATTTTAACTGTTAAAGTAAAACCAGACCAGTGATTTTCAAGGATATTCCACTTGTGCTATTTCATTCTTTAGCACGACTTGTTAAGCTCGAAATTTTTTCAATTTTTGTTTTTTTTTCTCTATTAAAAAAATTCCATTTTCCTAGAAATGTTTACGATAGTATTACTATGTTCTTCCTCTTCGCTTTTCACATATCCTTCAGGGTATATGAAAATTATGTCACCGTGTGCCCGCGTGCCTCTGTGTGCGTCTGGCATTATTTTCGCACGCATGGTCGCACATTTTTCAAGTGTCTGTGCGAAATTGCGTACTGCGTTAAATTGTCGTCAATTTAATGTCACGCTCAGGCACAGCAGACGCGCACACAACAAAAACAAAAGCGAAAAAGAAGACTGCTATCACCGCAAGCGCTTTTAAGGGCCAACATGTGTGCAAGCACAGGCACAAACACGCACGCAATAACCAAACAAAATGTGGTTAAAATGTGTGCACGTGTGCTTTAATACGCGCGTCTGCTCATGCTGTCTAAACAATTTCGCTTACTTTTACGTCTATGCGTGTGTGTGTTGGTAGATACGCCTGCAATTATGCGTCAGTTTGCTCGTTTTCTCACACGTGACTTTTTACAATTTTTTCCACGCGCCACTTTAAACACGTTTCGTTTGCGCGCTTTCATTCCCATTTAATTTTTGTCTCCTTTGCGTTTACCGCTTGTGCTCCCGCTTTCAATTAAATTCTATTTTTAGCATTTTCTCTGCTCACACACAATTTTTCTTATTCTTGCTTTCTATCTTTTTGTCCTTTTAATTTTCGCCACCGTTTATGTTTATGCAGTTTCATGCTTTTTGTGTCGCTGTTTTGTCGCTCCCTGCTTTTAATTACTTTTACTGCATAATTATGTAACACACGCTCACTTAAACCGCAGTAAAGCGCCATAGCCGCACACCGCACCCTTACTTCTGTTTATTTTCACATAATTTCTTTTAGAATTTATTTTTTTTTTATTCTGTTTTTATTTTTTGAATTTTTTTTGTTTTGTGGTTTTAATTTGTTGCAGCAGTCACTTGCAATTTGTATTTTGTTGTGCCCAGCGCTTATCACTGGCCCGCAGTTACGTGTAATTGTCGCAGCAGCGCTAAAGTTCAAAGGCTGCGACAGACACGCGAAGTGGGGTGCAAAAAGAGAGGAGAAAATTTTCTATAATTCCAAAGAAAGTAGTTTTTAGTGAGGAGCGTAAGTACAATGTTGTAAAGAGGAATTATTTAAAATCCTMCTTAATAATAACATTTCGCTGCGCACAAGCTGAAAGGGAAAGTATGAAAGCAAAAAGCTTGTAATAAGTAGCAAAAGAACAGCATGGGATTTTTTTTTTTTTTTATTTTTTTCTTAAGATTTTTACACTTGAAAATTTTGTTTCATTGTTTTTTTTATTAATTTATCGGGAATTCATTTTTCTGGAAACTATTTTACTTGAAAATTTTTTCTCGCAATTTTTATTGAGATTGTTCGTCATGATATTTTTGTTTTTTCTTGAAATTTCAAGAATTTCTTTTTGAAATAATTTTGTTTTTTGTTTGATCTTTTTCAGAATTTTTTTGTTGACATTTTTTTCTTGAAACTTTTTTTCTTCAAAATCCTACCCTGAAAATGTTTTCTAACGCAATTTTTTCTCGATATTTTATGAGTTCTTT
>NW_017535518.1:1514582-1552807 GCF_001853355.1 Bactrocera latifrons | reverse complement strand
TAAATTATCTTTCTTCAAATTACAACTCTTTAAGAAATGTTTCTAATAATATTTTTTTTTGAATTTTTTTCTAGAAATTTTCTTCTTGATAATAGCTACTTTAAACCTTTTTTTTTAATCTTTTGCTTGAAATTTTTATTTCTCGAAAATGAAGTTGTCATCGCTTGAGTAATGAAGGTACTTAAAGTCAACAATTTTTAATTTCAAAATATTCCATCAGCTTCAAATGAAGCTCGCCTTAGATCTGTCAAAATCTCTTTTTAATACCTCTGTACTCCCCTCATTCACTTTGAAGCCCATTTTTACTTTTCCCTTTTTGCAAATAAAATCTTAAGCGACATCTGGCGAGCAATTATCCAAATTAATGCGATTAAAATATTTGATCAACACTGTTGCCTCTACTCTGACTTCATATCATAAACATAATAGTTCTTTTAGAATCTATAATTTTTATTTTGAAACAATTTTCATTGAATTTGTGGCTTGTGGTAGAATTTCAGGTTCAGTTCAATTATACACCCCTTTTTTTTCTGCATGGGTTAGTTAGCACGAGAATAGGTCAAATGTTCATTTCCATTTTCTTAGTTGATTGATTCTTTTTCACAAAGGGTGTCAAGCCACATAACCTGCTTAAGTGATAGCATAGCGATAGTTTCGTGCAATACTCCACTTGTTGAAATCGGCTACTGGCAAAATGTATCATTTAAACTATCGATTCTGATTTGAGGAACCAAAATGGTAATCAACATATACCATAACGTTGACTCTGTTTAAAATTTTTCGGAGAACAGCATGCAACAAAGTGAAGCCACTTTCCTTGGAATCAAAATGAACTTAGATAGTTTTTGATATTGAGGTGTGCAGAAAGTATATATATATATAGCGTAATTTTGGAACTAAATGGAAATGTAAATCCATTTAGTCAAAAATATTCTTCATCGCTGCTAGTTAGAAAACTATTCCTAAAAGAAGCTTATTGACACTAAAACAACATCCTATTTTGTATTATAATTTCTGCCTGTTTTGTATTTTTTGACCGAAATTCTTTCATTTTGAAACAAAAGCAAGCAAACATACTAAAATACAACAAAAGAAAGGAGCAAAATGTAAAAAATTCAACAAACAAGTTGAGAGCCACTGTAGCGATACAAAAATATTGGTTAAGGCATATTTTAGGGTATAAACCTTCAACTATACAATTTCTTTACAAAGGACTTCTATCTTTGAATTAAGAATCTCTCCAAAGATTTAATTTTGCAAACTTTACCTCCGATGGTGAAAATATTTCGAACTATTTTCCATACTACTCCCTCAATGATATACAAAACTATTATTATTGAGTATACCTTAGGTAGATTCCTGTCTTGGAGAATTATTACCCAACAAAGATTTGCAATACTACTGAACTACTTGCTGAAAATAGGTACAATCGCGGCAGAGATGCCACTTATTCCAGAAACTCCGAACAATCCATTCTATTCAATTCTTACGCTGTGGGAAAACGCAAAGGTACTACCTTTTTCGATAGTTTTTTAAATATCGGCACTTCATTTTAAAATTATTTACTGAAATATGAAATCAAATTTATCAAAAACCAAATCGAATTTTGAAAAATCGTTTTTAATTTTTGAACTTTGAAAACTTTTAGTTTTTGAAATTTGAAAATTCTTAATTTTTGAAACTTTAAAATTTTTAATTTTTGAGATTTGAAAATGTGTAACCTTTTTTTAATTACTGATTTTTGTATAAATGTTTTTAAAGAACTCCAAGCAAGTTTCCAATAATAAATTGTGTACCTAAGAAAAGTAGCGTACCCTTAAGCATATTCAAGACAAACTTTCAATTGAACTACAGCTAAATTGCAACTGCATGAAAATAATGCAATCACAACATGTGAAAGAATTATTATTTTTTGCCTTGTTTACTTAAAATACTGTATACTCAATACTGATATATATATTCAATACTCGCATAATAGTTGTTTCGTACAACATAAGCAAATGATTGAATAAATAGAGAATAATAACAGTGCTCTTAAAAGTAAATAGTACACATGTACTTAAGTTACGTTGTGTCTAGGCAACTAAAGCACTTGTGAGTGCACGCAGACAAAACTGGTATTTTTTGTATACTGCTTATTCAGCTAATATGCACTCGTAAGTGTATTGCTTTGAAGAATTTTCTACAAAATATTACCTGCATGCACCATCTATTATTTAAGAAACAAAAACACAAAGAAAGCTTTATTTCAGCTGCACCGAAGTTCTAATACCCTTCACAGTTATCTGTTTTTGACAGGTTAGTTTGCATGACAGCTATATGCTATAGTTGTTCGATCTGAACAATTTCTTCGGATGTGGTAGCCATTCTTTAGTTAATAAGTTATGCCAAATTTCATGATGATATCTTGCCAAATAAAACTGTTTTCTATACAAGAACTTGATTTTGATCCATCAGTTTTTACTGTAGCTATATGTTATAGTCAACCGATCCAAAAAAAATGTATATGAAGATTGCATAGTTTTTTTGAACAATTATCCACATAAAATTTCCAGCAGATATCTCGTCGAATATAATAGTTTTCCCTACAAAGCCTTGATTTTGATCGCACAGTAATGGTCCTATCAGAAATTTTTTTTTCGAGATTTTATTGTTGTTTTGGACAATAATTCATGGCAAATTTTTTGAAAATATCTTGTAAAATATAAACGGTTTTCCATTGTAGAACTTGTTTTTGATCTATCAAATAGTATGACCGCTATGTATATTTCTCACTTGATCTGAACAATTTCTTTGAATATTGAAGCGCTGTTAAAGGTTATCATCTGAGAAAAATTTCATCAAGATATCTTTTCAAATAAAATTGTTTTCCCTACAAGAACTTCATTTTTATTTATCAATTTGTACGAATTTGTATGGCAGCTATATGCTATAATGATCCGATATCGCCGATTTCGACAAACGAGCAGCTTCTTAAGGAGAAAAGAACGTAAATTAAGTTTTTTATTACATACATTTTATTACATATATGTAGCATTAAATTTTTAGATTCCGTTGTCAGATATAACCAATTTATAACCAGTTTATAACCATTTTATAAGCAATTGATAACCAATTTAAAACTATTCTATAAGCAATTGATAACCAATTTATAACTATTCTATAACCAAAACTCATATTTTCTGCAATATGAGTAATATTTCTTTCTATTATATCGTTTTTCCTTCGCCTGTAAACTTATGACATGTGATATTACGCTGTTTTGCATTTGAGGTGACAGTATACACATTATAGAGTCCAGAATTTTTTTTTTTTTTTGAAAAATCTGTGGCAAGCTTAATACTTTGTTCAGGGTATAAGTATATATGTAATATTATAATAATATATATAAATAAGAATTTTTTATGTGTTGCTTAAATGCCTACATCACTCACGCATATAAAAAACACTTGAGCCAGAGTCGAGTGGCCCGTAACTGACAAAAGTAGCTCTTATAATATATGGCATTAGCCCTCCAAAGACTACACTGTAGCTTATGAAAGAGGCTTGTAGTATTATACACTCAATAATTATGGCTTGCGTTAGTATTGGTTGCTTTAAATTTTGTGGGGAGGACTAAAAATAAGCATAAAAATAATAAAAAATAAGAAGAAGATATATTTTATCCACGTGTCATTGCTAACTTTTCAAGCGTTTTCGCTACCCGCGCAGCAAAGGTTAACAAACTCGCGTGAAGCGCACACATGCACACATAACAACGAAAATGCCACCTCCGCTAACTCAATAAAATTTCATACTTTTGCTGTGAAAAATGAAATTTAAACACAAAATCAAATTTGAAATTGAATTCACCGACATGTTCTTGTTCATACACTTAACGCTGGAATCATAGAAGCGCAATGGCACACACATTTTCGCACAGAGTCTCTCACGCATACTATTACAGCTAACCAACTGCACGTGTACCGCTTGAGTTGCCATATGGATTTTCACATGCTAAGTTCGCACACTCCCTTTAAATATAAGCGTAATCTGGTACTCGCACCCGGGGGAGTCGCTGCTGGTGGCACCCTTCGTCTACGCTTACGAGACTTTAGCGACTTTCCCCTTTTTCAATTTAAGGCACTTCATACATTCGCTTACTTTTTTCTAGTATTTCAATCGCACTCATATATTTTCCATATTACCGCGCCGTTCCTTTAGCTGACTCCCACAACCAGTTGCTCTGAATTGCGTGTAGTTGAGTTAGGTTAAGTTGTCTGTCGCGCATTATCAGGTTATGCCTGATTTCACCTGACTTAATCTCTTTTCTCTTTCTTTGCACACTTTAACATATAACCTTTAACCCCCACGCTTAATGGTAAACGGGATGCAAATTTCACTTTTTTCTGCTTGCTCGCCTACACAAACAAATACATTTGCGGTTCGTGCCTTCTACACGGATTTTGTCTGTTGTTGTGTTTGAATTTTAATGAATTGTAGCTTTTAAATTGAATGTCTATGTTTTTTAACTGAAACAGAGATTTCCGATTTACATTTGTTTCACTAAGAACTTTTGTAATAAAATTTAATTATTTTTCTTTTGTGTTGTTGTAATTCCAGCAGAACTCTTGACGAATAAACACTACAGTATGTGAAGTTGTAGCGGGTTGTTGGGAAACCTTAGACTTCGGCTTAACTATATATTATTTTAGCTTCAGAGAAATATAACTTTAGAGAGACCTTAGGTCTGTTGTGCCCTCTCCTAAATCACAAAGACTCATCTGGCCCAGCATCGGTTTAAAATGCGATTTGATCTCGTAGGTGGCGGTTGCTTTAAGTGCCGTTTGACTATCGCTAATTATGGTTATACATCCGTTGGAGATTTATCTCTTTGCACTGACGTATTGAAAAAGACTTCTACCTGAAAAATGCTTGGAAAACTTCCCATAGGTATCGATAGTTTGGTACTTAGACCTGCGACTCCTGAACCGATTCCATCCGACGTTTTCGAACCGTCAGTATGCCACTTGTTTGTACTATACCTAAGCAGTGGCTGAAGAGTGGAATCATTTCACTCCGTCTTGCTGCCAAGGCTAACTTCGAACTTCTTGGTGAAGTTAATCCTTTTGGTTAACCCTCTTTGGAAGATCACTAATGGTAGTGTTCCACATAACTCTATTCTGGTTTGCAGTACGGTTTCTATCCATTTGCTAAATATGGTTATACGTTCGTTGAAGGTTTATGTCTGTGCACAGACTCACTGTTCTGAAAGATTTTACCAGTGAACAGTCCTAACTGCTTCTGATCTAGATGTGACATTTTCACAGAACCTCCTAAAGTTTGCCTACTTTACAGACCTAATCTCATTGCTGTATGAGGTTAGGTTGCGTTTATATTCCCACTATCTTCATGTCGGTTTCCTTTAAAGCTTTCAAAGGAAAGTTTAAAGCTTCTGATGGACATTTTGGCACATAAAAAGTGAAACCCATATGATATAGGAACTCCTTCAAAGTGACTTTTAAAATTAATGTAAGTGTAAAATGAGAACCAAAGCACAAAAGTTTTCGATGGAATAGTGTTTACAAAGAAAAAGGGAGTCACTATTTTTTTAACAATAAAAATTTGGAACAATGATTTTATCGTTTGTAGAATTTGGTCTTTATTCATCGAGAGCGAACTTCACTTCTCACTTGCCTAGTCAGTCCCAAGGAGCACTTGTTGGCAAGAGTTATTCTGGATTTCGAGACTGACATTGTTTATGGTGTTAAAACTGGTTCAAAATAAACGAAATTATCGACGACTTTGAAATTATGACTGTCAACAGTGATATTGGAGGCCCAGTCGCAAGTGCGACGACTGTTTGTTTGATGACAGAAAATATTTCGCTTGCCCTTTTTCACTACCAGACCAATTTGCTTCCTTGCCTTATTCAACGGCGCGATTGTTGTGGTCAATGATATCGAAGTCGTCGGCGTATGTCAGCAGTTGGAAACACTTGTAGAGAATCGTACTTTCTCCATTCAGCTTTGCAGCTCGTTTTATTCTCTCCAGTGATAGACTGAAGTAGCACGATTGGGAGTCCCCTTGTCGGAAATCTCGTTTGGTATCGAAAAACTCGGACCTTTCCGATTCCTATATATGTATATTATATATTATCGATAATATTTTGTTTTATTATTTATAGAGATTTCACTCTTAATTTCCTCCCCTTTGCATAAATCACCACTATTTTGAGTAAGTTGAAACTTGAAGTGAAATAAAAACCTTAAAGCTCATGAAAGCTTCTATTTTCACTCAACCAAAAGTTAATTAAAACTGCCATATTAGCGGCTCTTTTCGATGGCAATCCATTTTTTCGCCATGTTGCTTTTTTGTGTCTCACTTCATTCATTTAATAGAACATTAATTTAAATATTTCATTACTCCTTTGGATAGTTGTGAGTGCTCGGCTCGCGCAGATGCCTGGCGGGATTTTAATTAGCAAATTTTTGCAATTCTCCTCCGAACACTCTCGTTCATACTGCTGAAGAAGTAAAACACAGAGAAGCATTTTATATTTATTCAAATGTACAAGTGTGTGTTAAGCACAGGCACACGCATATACACTCAAGTAAGTTCAACGGGGAATATGTCAAATATGCTTACAATTGTCTGCGAATAATTTCAATTGGAATTGACGTTTGGTAGCAAGGCACAAATAAGTTCTTATTGCGCACAAGAAAGTAGCAATAAGGCAAAAGTCACGATACGCGTACTGCGTCGTAAGCATATACATACATATATACGGAAATATTGTATAAGTATAAGTGTGGAGGAAATCGCAATTGCCATTTGTTAGGCTCTTTTCTTCCCTTTGTGGCTGCTAGCAATTCTACTTTTATTCTTCCAAGTATATATATACTGTACTCATAAAAAATTCCACGCTTTTAAATTAAGTGAAGCGCGAATGGTAGTTGCTCTTTTACAGCTTTTCCGTGTATGTGTTTGTTTGATATAAAGATACTCTTATGTGTGATTGTTAGTGCATATAAAAGCAAATTGTTGTGTGTAGGAAAAAGTTACTTAAAAATAATAAAACAGAGATTCTACGTACTTTGGGAAATATGCAATATATTATTTATTAGTTTTCTTTAGTCATTACATTTTTTCCACAAATATCCTCCAACTAGTTACTAACTGATTACCACGAGTATTTACTTTCAGTTGTTAAAATTAAACCTGTTTGACAAATCTAAGCAATAAATTGAGGAGTTACATATCAGGCCAAACCTCTTTTTAATCGTATTGCCTTTAAAAAAAATTCAAAAATATACCTAAAAGTGTATATGTTTGTATGTAATATTGAAAAACTAGAATATCCAATTGCTCTGCTAAATTTTCTTTGACTAGATCAAAGCTCCAATAATAAATTTCTCCTCAAAATTTGCATTGAGATCCCAACTAGTTAATTCAGGACCAGTCTGGTGAGGTCTTCTTATATTTTTAAAAATTATTTATTTTTTTGACAGGGTCAAAGCTTAGAATATTAAATTTCTCTTCAAAATTTTTATTGGGATTGGTGCCCCAACTAGTTAATTCAGGACCAGTCCTGTAAACACTTTTAATATTTTTAAAAATTATTTCTTTTGAACTTTATCACTTCAACTCTTAGTTGAAAAAAATTAAATAATATTATATTCTTAACTGTAACCGTCGCTTAAGCCTTAAACCTTCTTATGTGTTTAAGAGGCAATTTTCCGAAAGAAAATTTGTATTTAAGTGTATTGAAGCCAGTTACTTAAACAATTGTGTACAAAAAAATTACAAATTTTAACTTATGCAATGAACATAATTATTTCAACTAGGCCCCAACTAGCACTTTTTCAACTCGCCACGCACTCTCTTCTTATATTTTTAAATTTAATTATTTTGAATATTTTTACTTCATCTAAATTCTCAGTTTGAAAAAATAAAATAAAAATATTTTATAATGTTCGTAACTAGTATATTAAAGACTAGTCCCATAAACTTTCTAATTTGTTAAAAAAAAAAACAATTTTTCGAATTTAAACATGGATTTGAGTGTAATGAAGAAAATGCTTGTGGCTAGTTCCTAACTAGTAACCTTAAGACTAGACACGTAATGACTCTTTATATTAAAAAAAAAAAAAAATTATTATTATAAAATTTTGCCACTTCATAAATTGAGTTGATTAAAACTCGAAAAAATAATACAATTTTAATAAGTAGTAACTTTAGGACTAATCGCTTAAATCTTCTTTTGTGTTTAAAAGATAAATTTTCGAATTTAAACTTATATCTGAGAGTAACAAAGAGAATTCTTGTGACAAATAACATTCAGATTAGACACGTAAAAACTCTTTGCATTAAAAAACAAAATGATTGTTATAAATTTTATCACTTAAATTAATTGAATTGATTAAAACTTGAATAAAATTATATACTTTTCCTAACAGACTTTTCTTACGCGTATAAAAAAGTTTTGAATTGGTCTTATATTGAAATAAATTTCAAATAATTATTTCGACTAGACCCCAACTAGTGCTATAAGAACTTGTCAAGTGTTGATTGCTTTCATATATTTTTTAAAATTAATTAAGTTGAATTATTTTTTAAAAATATAGGAAAACACGTAATATTCCTAACTATTAACTTTAGAGTAGTCACTTAAATATTTATCATGCGTTTAAAAAACAATTTTTTAAATTTCAACTTGTACTTAAGGGTATTTCATATAGTTAGGGTGACTAGTTACGAACTAGTTACTTTAGTACCAGCCATTAATAATTAATTTATATGAATTTTGTCACTTAAATTATGGAATGTTACTTACCAGCATCTTTAGAACTAGTTACTTAAACACTTCCTATGCGTTCAAAAACTATTTTTCTTAATTTATCATTGAAAAGGAACTCCCAGTAAGTTAAAATTAACAAATAGCATTTAATTATTAGTTTTTAAATTCTTTTATTTTTTTTATTTTGACGTTTCTGCTACTATTTCATTATTTTTTTGCTTTTTTATTTAAAATTAAACCCGCGTAATATCAAAAAATTTTTAACATTTACTACATTTCATGCCATTTCAACAGTACCTTTTGAAAAGTCATTTCCAATTCGCCACATTTGGCTACTTTAAGCCCAGTTTCCTAACTAGTTTACTTATATACACTATAAATTTTGGGTGCTATTTTAAACGATACATTACATTTGAAGGTTATTAAGACACATACTAGTCTATAATAAACTGGTTCATAACTAGTTACATTCTCCCCAATTTAGTCATAATATACAGACTAGTTTATAAAGACCTGGTCTATAACTGGCGACGTTTAGACCAATTGATTTATTTCAGTGCTGCTATCGTTGTTCCCCAACATTTTTTTCAACATCACTTGATGTATTCCACATTTTGTACTTATCTCAGCTTGAAACCTTAACTGAACTATTTTATTACTTTTCCTCCAAATTCAAAGTATATGAAATGTTTAAAGCTTGGAAATAACTTTACTCTACTGCCAATCACATTAATTTCACTAGTGAAAGAAAGGAAAAATGTTTTTACTAAACACCAATATCATTCTACTTTTCCTACAGGGAAGTTATACACTCTGCTTACACGTCGCAGCGCCTTAATAATAACGTTCATAAGTCTGTGTGTGTTTTTATGACATTCGTGACGATGACGACTGAACTGATGACGATGATGCTCAACGCAGTGTACACCATGCATTTGGAATATCCTGCAAACCACTTCCTACGCAACCGCCAGCATAACCACCTCCCAACCGGCAGCGTAATTTTTGAACTTGTCCATACTCGCTAACACGCATTGCTTTTTGGTGCGTAAATTCGTTGGTATACTAGTCACGACAGCCAGTTAGTTGTGAAGTGTAGACCAAGTGACTTTTGCAGTCGCATGAATGTGGATGTATGTAGTATATTATATATTTGCTTAGAAATGCGCCGGTTTTTTTTTTCTTCATTTCAACGCTGAGCGTCTCGTGGCTCGCCAGTTAAGGTTGCGCTTTTCAATCTCTGTCTTTGTTGTGTATATTTTTATATATTTTTTAACATGAACAGGGTATATAAAGCTGGTTATGAAGTGCATGTTAACATTGGGAAGTAAACGTCGGAGATCCTAAAAGTATGTATGTATAAATCATCTGTGTGATGGGCTGAGACGATTTAGCTATGCGAACTAGTGCCTTAGTTGTGGAGATATCGAACCGAAATCTTGCACACGTTATTTTCTCTTCAAGCAACTTTTTATTTGTTAGAACTGTAGCTATCGATTGACTATATCATATAGCTGTCATACAAACGGATCGGTCCAAATAAAGTCCTTGTATGGAAAACTTTTTTATTTCAGAAGTTATCTTTATGAAATTTGCCATAACTTATAATCTAAGACATTGCTGAAATCTCGGAAGAAATTGTTAAAATCGAATTACTATAACATATAGCTGTCATACAAACTGATCGATCAAATTCGAGTTTTGATTTGAAAACTTTTTCATCTGGCGAGATATTATCACGAAATTTGGCACAGAATATAACATAAGGCAGCGCTACTAGGTCTGAAGAAATTCTTTAGATCGGATCACTATAGCATATAGCTGTCATACAAAATGATCGATCAAATTCGAGTTTTGGTTTGAAAACTTTTTCATCTGACGAGTTATCTTCACGAAATTTGACGTAACTTGCCATCTAGACATCGCTGCCATATCTGAAGGAATTGTTCAGATCGATAACTATAACATATAGCTGCCATACAAACCTATCGAAGAAAATCATGAAAAAAATAATTTTTTGCCATAAGAAATGCGACTATGAAGGATATTTCCGCTTTGCTGCAACCCAAGTTAATTTTTTTGTTGTTTTTATGTTAACGCAAACCAACACAACCAATTATAGTCACATGGTTCGTGAATTGCTCGCGACGCGCATCTTAAATGCAATCGAGCTTATTTGCCGGCGTTGAAGCGCCTGTGTCTGCGTATGTGAAGCTTAAGAAATGTCAGTGAACTTTTTGTTTTTTATGTATTTTTTTACTTTCATTCTGTGCCCTTTCCACGCTGCTTCGCTCCGTTGCTGCCTTTAATTCCTTTATGCATGCTCTAAATTATGGAATTACTTGCACTCATACAAATAAATTTGATTATACGTGCGTGTGCCTGTGGCGAAAAAAAAACGCAACGTTGTCTCATACACTGACAAACACCCTGAGAAACACACATACACCGAGAAACACATACACATTCTTATGTTAGAACAATTCGGAATGTGAACGCGACACTTTGTAACTTGAAACGGAAGGAATTGCGGAAATGTGCAAACCCTTTCTGAATGCTTTCTTCTACTTTGTTTTATTCCGTTTTTCTAATTTCTTTGCGTTTCCGCGAAAACCACCAAATTGCCATGGGGAAATAGCAAGAGCGGAAAGCAAATAAGGAAAGCGTCAAAAGCGTGTGTGTCAGTGTGTCGGTGTGTGTGTTTTGAAGAGGGAAATTATATTTTGAATTGTTTGGCGTATTATTCTAGAATTTCTTACACTTTGTAGCAAACAAATAAACTTAATTTGCTTCCGAGTGAACGAGACCTGCTTAAAGTACATACAAAGTATCATTACATACATAACCGTTATTTGTAGAGAGTTCATTATAATTGCGGTTTATTAGCCTATCTTAAATGGATTGTGTGTGCAATTTATGATTATAAAATGTATGTAAATGCATGAAAGGGGGGTTAGTTATCAACATTTATGCGAGGATTGGGCGAAAAATATAATAAGGATTGTCCCCCTAAGCTATATATGTACACTTTAGTCATTGAAACTCCAATTCCCTTAGCCCTCTTAAAAAAAATACCTCTTCAGTCGACCCGACTTTTCCCGCGGCGAATGACTTTTTGCTCTATCGAATGTTGCTTGACCTCTCCTATGAACCTATGGATCCATGGTTCGTCGAAGGTCGAGCCATCCATCCTATCCATCAAATTTACGATTTGTAGGGCAGCCTTTACCTTGTGCCGAGCGGTTTGGCATTGTGAAGTTAGCACTATTGAATGTTGCTTGACCTCTCCTATGAACCTGTGGATTCATGGTTCGTAGAAAGTTCCATAAAAATGCAGAAACTCCTAATTCTCCTAGAATAAGCAAATACGGTACCGACAGGTTTTTTTAATGCCCAATATTTCGTACATGGTATGACGCAGGTGGTCTTTCCAGATGCCCAAATTTTACCAAAAAGAATCTACACTTTATGTAGGTTAATAAATTTACTTTGCGCTATTGGAACTATTGGACGATTATGATAGGTGATTCTTTTACGGAGATACAAAATGGGTGTTGAGAAAATTCCATCGAAAGGAAGGGATTAAACCTCTTAAGTGTTGGCTTAAGACAGAGTGATTCCTTAGCCTACTTTCTAAGATTCTATCAACATCTACTGTTTTCATAACCATTTAAAATTCTCAATACTTTGCAAACAAATACAAGTCTCATATTTTATAATTTATATTTAATATAAGTCATATTCACTTTCGCTGCCATTCCAGCCGGCAGCCTGATAACAATTTCCAAAAAAAGCCACTTTCGCTTAATAAACTGCCTTTCAAAACTGCATTCCAGTATGCCCGCAAATATTATTTTCTATTTTCGGCTGTAAATAACGAAGCCAACTATTCGTGCCCATGCAGGAAGTGCATCACACGCCACCATCCATTATCCACATCGCTACTTAGATATAGGCAAATACTTCTAAGTGTGCGCCCAAAAACTACAGTTAAGTATATCAACATATTATTTATGCATTTTCCGAGCAAAGCGCATTTAAAGGCGTCATAAATCTGCATGAAAGCATTACACACAACTCGTTCGTGTGGTTGTTGTAAGTGTTATAGTGTAGTGTGTGAGTCGAGACTGAAAGTATCTGGGTTTATGTGAGCACTCAGGAATACCAACTTAAATGCCGCAACTTGTTTACACTTGACTCGTAGGCGTAAGGAGAGAGTGGTGGAGAAAGGGTTGTTGAGAGGAGACAAGTTTAAATATTACTCCAGCAGTGTTGAGTGAGAATACACTGGAAGGCAGGCATTCAAAGCATGCGAGTACCATAATTTAGCAGGTGGGAGCGGCAAAATCATGTAGGCTTTGGACTTACCGCATATTATATATTTAATCATTATGCATTCCGTACTTCTATAATATTGAAAACGGACTATGGAAAAGTATTGGCTTCCTGACCACCTTTCCTTTGACTATTACCCACTCCAGGATGTCGGCTCGGACTACTAGTATATTGTTGTGCTTTACTCCAAGAACCTCTAATAAAGGAAGTTCTTCTCCGAAGAACCTGGTAGCACTTAGTACCTCCAATTGACACCAAACAGTAAAAAGGAAGAATGAACAGCGCGCAGTTGAAAACCAGTATAGTGATACGATATAGAACAAGGGGACTTAAGACTAGCGAAATCATGCTGCAATAGGATTGGATTAAACATTATTCCTATTAGAAGGTTATTTGGCGATAGAGAGTTAAAGAAATTAAATGAGGGAAAAAGCTCTTAAAGATCGTATATCTTTCCAGGATGAAATAGTAAACCTTACTGATGAGAAATGTCAAAAGAGCGAGGATAATACACATGTGTCGAAGCGCAGCACTTGAAGTCGCGCTGGAGCTCACACTGCTCTATAAACTATGTAATCAATCAGACGGCAAGCATACGAAGGCAACAGAGGAGTATGAAAAGCGAAAAATAAAGTATTCTCAACAAATGAGACCTAAGGTGAAGAGATACCACAGAAAGATGGCGAAACTAAAATTGTAAATTCCACAAAGAAGTTTCAAGTTACTCAGCAGTACAACTGACTTTAATGATTCTATGCTTGGCCTATTACTGCGGATAGTAGAGCAGATATGCAGCATGCTTTCCGAGTATATTTCTTCTCTCTCTCTCTCTTCTTCTTTTTTTTTAATTTTTATTTTTTTATTTTTTTTTTTTTTTTTTTTTTTTTTTTTTTTTTTTTTTTGACATAGATACCGCTTATCCAATTATAGCTGAGTTTAAAGCAGCCAGGCTGTTGTTTCCTTTTCGTTGGGGGCGTTTTTTACGTTGCGGGTTCCAAACCCAATGCACAACCCTAAGAAGGGATGGTTCGCCTTCTCACTTTTGCTCGCCTGCAAACGGATTTTTATTGATTACCCAGAGGATACTTGGTCTAAGACCGGAAGTCATTAGCTGCTTGAGCCATACTGAGCGATAGTCAAACGATACTAAAGGCGATCTCAGCCTATGAGATCAAATCGTTAATGATGCAGAAGTGCATAGAACGGCTGAGCTGCATATTAGTTTGCAACCTCATCTGATTACTGGGGCATAAATGGTCATCAATGTACGAGCGGATGAACTTTCCCGCTCTGTTGTTGCTTCTATAATGACCATAACTTTGCATTGCGGTGGGAACCCATACTATAAAAGAGCTGCTCAACATGAAGACGAGAGTAAGAAGAGAGAGAGAGATAAAGGCAGAAAATAGCAAGTATGTGCCATGGAGAGCTGCTAATAAGAGGTTAACACACAAAAAATATAAAAACGAAGGAAAAACGTTTCCATAAACAAACTTCGCCTACTGGTCGCTTTTACACTGGATATTAAAGGCGCAAAAAGCATATGTCCAACATGGATATATGTAGGTCCTTATGCAAACTGTAGATTTATATGTTATATTGAACAGGATACTCATGTGCACCTAATTTTTGATTGCATAGCAATCTGTAAGCGCAGGCTTAAAGCCCGTGGATCCATATACCAGTATACGGACCAAACCACCTCAATAGCACATAGCAAATTTCTGAAATCCAACAGAGTGCTGGGACTTTGCGAATGCATGTCATGGAGACGAAGGCACAAAACCCCTCTCAATCATAGCTTTTTATTAATATAGACCCCGCTTTTCTGTTACAGAAAATATTATAATAACCCGCCAATCATTCTTCTTCTTCTTTTCGCTGAGGCTGTTTTGATCTTTTCATTTGGTGTGTTATTTTTTCCTGACGGTTTCCAAACCCAGCACACAACCTTGGGGAGTGAGGATTCGCCTTCAAAAAAAATTAAAAATAAAAATAATATATATATCGTTTTTGTTTACTCCACTTTTTATCGGAGACCGAGTAGCTTAGAACTAGTACCAAATGGACCAGTTCAATAAATAACTTTGTAAAATTATATAATGCTATGAACCTCTGCCGTAATATGTTATTTTCGACTCATTTAGCTCAAAACTAGTTGCAGTCGAACTAGTCTTCTTTATTAAACGAAACTACTAAACATATTTATCTTAAGCAATAAATATTTATCTTAAACTGCTATGTTATAACAATTTGCGGCGCGAACAAAAACTATCAAGTTTGCTGTTAAACCTTACTTGCAACTTGTGAAATAAATACAGTTCAAATTCCAAATTCCAGGCTCTGATATATTAGACACCCCTTACTATATGCATGCTCAATACAAAAATTCTCCACTTCTGTTAATCTTCTCGCATACTAACACAAATATTCATATATATGTATATAAACATATTCAACACGAATATATTTATATATATATTGTTATATTATGTATTACTTATATATAGAAATACATAAGTGAACACCACTACTAGTGTTAACTCTGCGCCATGCTAACGAATCGCTTAATTATTCATAATACGAAAAGTAGCCCAACAGCAGCTACAACAAAGCCCAAATTGTTATACCATAAACACGAAATAACCGCAAGAATAATTTTATGCAAGCCTTAATGGAAAGTAAATGAATATATGTATGCTATATACGTACTTTGGCTAACGTTCATGCGCATGTGTGCGTGCTTGCATTTAGTCAACTTATTTGTAGCTGCTTTTAGGCGCTGTAAGCGTTTATCGCTTTAAGCGTATGCATAAGCATGATTATGGTTTGTATAAATATATATATGTATACATATCATATATGTAAGTACATACTATATACATATTTAGAACATTTTTGGTGCTTATATCAGTCGTGTATATGTAGGCGCTTAATGATATTAAGCTTAGCCAATATTTATGAGCATTTGGCAGTACGGATTTTTGCCGGCAAGCCAAGTGAATGCGTGTGAATGCCCATGTAGTTATTAATGCTTGGAAAGTAGATGCATACATACTTATAGTTACGTGCGCTAAAATGTGTATTTGTAGTCTTAGGCGTCGCCAATGTTACTCTTATTCATTTCCATATAATTTTACAAATCGTTGTTATTTGTATGTATTAACAGTATATGTATATTTTCATATATATTATAATAGGTAGGATAATAAACACACAAATATCATAGTAAATAATATTCCTAATTGTGCAATTCTGTATAATCGCCAATTCACAATTTGATTTGCCCAAATTATGGCCACAATGTAACAAAGTATTATATAAAGTCTATAAAAAATTAAATAAATTAAATAGTTATAATTTTATTGTGGATTTTACTAAACATTCTTAGAATGAATATCGCGAAATTTACATTTTACAAACATAACTTCTTTTTATTTTGAACTTAATTTCATAATGTCACTCTCAAGGAAATCATCCCTATTAGCAAAAATTTGAAACAACTGATTTTCATATAAGTACTTTCCATGAGTCAAATTCACCAGCAAAATCATTGACCATAGACAAGAGCAAATAGTTATCAATCGGTGTTTGATCCGGACTATATGTAAGATTAATGCACAAAAACTAGCAACTAAGCTCCCGGGGCTTCTCTTGAGTCAGTATCATTACATTTGTTGGAACTGGCGTTGTATTGAAAAAAAAGACCAATTCCCCTCCTATTTTCCAAAAGTGATCCCTTCTGGTCGATTGCTTCTTTATATAGTGATACCGGTTCAAACTAAGGAGCCGTGGTGATCTTACCAAACACATAGCAAAACCTTTTGCACCGTCAATGCTCTCTGCACCACCATTTCATCACCAGTAACTGAAAAGTAAGTGACATATGTATGTCACTCGCAGTGAGTCGGTACAAATGGTGGATAATAAAGGATTGAAGATTAACCATCCGCATCATAAATAGACTGGTGGAGGAAACGGAATCGACGAAACCAAAAAAACAAAACGCTTTACTGGCTGTGACAGCAATATTCACACTTTCAGCCGCTTGGCATGTCTCTTCATCTTTAACGTATGACCGAACAGTCTTATGCTTACGAAGACCGAAGTACTGTAAGCCGTAACTATTGAAAAAATATTCTTGGTGTATACATATCACAGGCAACTATAAGGAAGATACCGCGATAAAAGAACGAAAAACATTTTTATATAATATGTCAAAATAGTCTTGCGGTACTTCTTGCGGTATTTTTATTAAATTTTCAATTGTTCATAAAAAATTTTTTGATGACTCATGCCCAGCTCTTGACCGATGCAACGGCTGCTACTATGCCGGTCTCTTTCGACCAATTCAGCGATTTTATTGCAATTTTCGACGGCAGGCCTTCCAGAGCATGGCGCATCTTTGACCACCTCTACACCAGAACGAAAACGTTGAAACCATCGCTGTGCGGTGGAAATGGAAACTGTATCGGGTCCATAAACTCCACAAATTTTATTGGCGGCTTGAGATGCATTTTTGCCTTTATCGTAGTAGTACTGTAAAATATGCCGTATTTTCACTTTATTTTGCTCCATGTTTGCGACGCTATAACTCACGAACGACTTAAAAGAAACGACAATCAATCAAACACGTGTTAGCGCGTGAAATGAGCTTTCCAAAAAGGTATAGCATGACTCGATGCGACGAATAAAACTAGAACTATGCGCTCTCAGCGCCAACTAGCGAAAATACCGCAAGACTTTTTTGACAACCTAATATTATTTTTTAATTAGTAGAAAACATTTTGTATTAATTTATATTTGTACTTAATGTGAGACAATTTCCTATATTAATTTCATTTGATAAGAAGTGCTTAAGTATTTACTTATAAATTAATATTCATAAACAAATCTACGAAAGCGTAAAATCCGATTATTTTTAGAAAACCTACACTGTTGTTATTGCAGCAACAAAAAAAACCAAAAATAAAAGTCCGTGACCGGTCCGTATTCATTCAATTTGCTACTTGAATAGTATTAATTATAATTAAATCGAGACAAGTAAGTAATATTATCCGTGCTTTTAGGCAGATTAAATTAAACAAATCACGCCTGAAGTTATGCTAAGAAATATTATATACACTACATTATTTTTTCAAAACATTTGATTTATTTTGTAACGCACCATAGCTGCTGCTGTGTAAGATGCACACTTACAAATTAACACAGCTAAGACTTAATTTCCATTTACTTACGCTAATTTGCCACTTAAGGTCAATGGTCCAACAGAGCCATATAAAAAACTTGGCTCAGCTTTTTTATACTCTATACAAGATGTTCCTACAGAGTTTAATAGTATCGTTCACCTAACGGTTGTGTGTATCACTTGTAACTAATCGAAATGGATATAGGGTTATGTATATATTAATAATCAGGTTCAAGCGACGAGTTGAAATCCGGGTGACTGTCTGTATGTCCGTCCGTCAGTGCTATGACTTGACTAAAAATAAAAATGTGACCACTGTGATTTTCGCAGAACCAAGGGGCTCCTGTGAGCAAACACTTTTGAAAATTTGGGCGTGCAACCGGCCTCTAATAAATTTAATGTTCATATTTCCTAAAATACTATACCAAATTTGCAAAACGCAAATGATATAAGAACTTCTACCACAGGGTGAAAATTGATGGAATTGGGTAAAAAATCTCTTTCACTTCCTATATAACAGTACAGAAACATTACATTTTATACCCGAGCTTTACGGAGGTCGTGTAAAATTGGACGATGGGAGTGACACCGTCCACTTTTTGGTGAAATCACATATCTCAAAACCCAACTGACCAAATTCGACTAAATGCAGTACGTGACCTTCTTCTGATATTCCTATGTCAAAGTGCGAGAATGGACGATATCGTACTACAACTACGCCTCTTTCCACATAGCACAATTTCAAATTGTGTTTGATTCGTTCACTTTTTAGCACCCAAATCAATAAGCAACCGATACAGCGGGATAAAATATTACACCAATAATTCCTTTAGAATATGCCACCTTATGACCAAAAATGGTCCAAATCCAAACCAAATTGTTCAATCTCCTATGCACCGAATAAGGGTGCCGCAGTATGTGTAGTTGACTTTTCACCGAAAACATCGGTCAATGTATGGGTAAAAATCTAAATTCAGAATAAATTCTTTTCTGATAATAGTATCTCTATGTATCAAAAATAAGTGGAATCGCTACCCTGAGCCCTCACATACCTAATATAATGCTTTTCGAACTTCCAAGTGACTTTGTGCTGGATATACCGTCCAATATTTGAGTTACCTCAATGAATATTTCAGAACATGATTTACTTATAACGGTATATATTTGTGCACAAAATAGATACAGTTGGGCGAAAATTGGACCTAACCCCCATAATCTATTAGGAGGATTTTCGAGTATCCGACTGACTGTTTGGTGCTTGTATGTGAAGTAACTTAATGATAATAGTTAATGGATAATATCGGGTCAATACTACCCCTTACTTCTATATTTTGCTGAACAATTTCTCGAACTTTAATGCTTGCAAATAGCAACAGCAGAAAATGTTGGGTAACATCCGAACTTAACGTTTCCTTACATGTTAATCCTTATTAATATTATATTTTATGATATATTTTTACTTTAAATATCAATTTTTAATACAAAAGCAACATTTTCCTAAATTTTAGGGTTTCTTAATACTTTATTGCTTTGTTATAAAAGCGGAGAGCAGTTTGCGAGCGCCGCCAAGCAGCAACAACAGCAACAGTGGTACGTTGAAGAAGAAGCTTAGTTCGAGTAAGACAAGTTTGGATGACAACTATTGTACGGGAACCATAAATAGTCCGCTCAGTTGTAAGTATGGAAAAATTATAGTAAAGTTGTAATCAAAATTAAATAATTCAGTAAAAAATTAAATGAAATTCAAAAAGCATTAGGGAGTTTGATTTATTAAGTTAAATATAAAGTCACAACAGTATTTCTAAAATGAAAATATATATTACTTCAAAATTCAAATACGCTATAATAAATTTCATAACACACCCTCTAGCCACTGACACATTTTTCTTTCTCCCCAAACAGTCTACGCCAGCCATGAAAAGCAGAAAGAAAACGAAAGCGGCGCGCCCCCACCACCACCGCAACAGCTTGAAATCTCCAGTGGCGTGCAACTGCCACTCACAATTATACCCACCGCGCAACAGCGTTGCCCACTGCTGCCCACAGCGTCCGCATCTACAGTGGGCAGCAGCGTCAAAACGTTCCTGAATGCAGCCAGTCTGGAGCGCAAGCTGCCACCACATGTCAGCTGTCTGCAAGAGACGGCCGCCGCGGCAATGACCTCGCCGGCAACGAGATGCTGCAACATACTAGGCAGCGTCGGTGGCGGCGGCAGTGGCAGCAATGCGATTGGCACCGTAACATCGACCGGCGTGGTGGGCGGTGGCGTTGTGGTAACCACCGGTGGCATGGGCTATTATGATGCCTACGGTGCGGGCATACAACTCGGCGGCATGACGGGCAGTTTGAACAGGCGACAACTGCACGGTGCAGCAGCGACGACGGAGTTTGTGGGTCTGGAAACATTGGATATACTGCAGGGCGTGGCGCCACCAGGTGAGTGTGTGTGTGGCGAAGATATTTTCGAATTTATTTTTAGCAACAAAACTTGTTACAGCAGGCTTATACCGGATTAGTCGGTTAAATTATTAAGCAATGAAATGTGTAAACAAAGTCTTATGGCTCAGCTTCGAAAAAGTTGAAAGGAGGAGAATATTATTTGGATAGGGATGCGACGGCTAAGTTGAATTGTAGTAGTTACTTGGTAGGAAAGACGTTTATAACAATACATTACTTTTCTTATACCTAGAAGGAGCTAAAAATTAATCTAAAGCTGTGTTCCGGAACTCGTTCTAAAGATCGACCAAAATCGAGTTCTTTTTTGGAAAGCTTTTTCATTTGACGAGATATCATCACGAAACTTAATATAACTTATTTTCTAAGACATCCCTCCTATATTAAATGAACGACTTAGCATATAGCCGTCATCAAACTGTTCGGCCAAAATCGAGTTCTTGTAAGGACAACTTTTTCACTTGACGACATATCTTCACGTAATTTGACATAACTTATTACATAAAGCATCGCTACTATATCAGAAGAAATTATTCTGATCGGACTACTATATCATATAGCTGTCATACAAACTGGTCGTTCAAAATCGAGTTCTTGGAAATTTTTTTTTAATTTTTGAAGGGTATGGTATTATAGGGGTAATCGTAATTAACGTTACTATTTTCTTGCTTTATTTCTTATATTATATATTTTTATTAGCTATAAATATTACTTTTCCACTTACTTACTTTTTCCCTTAAAATTGATCCTTCCTAAGTGGCATGAATTCAACTGCTTTGCCTCAAAATACTATATGTTGTCTATATTTACATATGAATACATAAAAGCATATATGCACGTAAATCTGTGTCTCTGTCTCTCGTCACTTAAACCAACAGAAATCTAAATATATCCTTCAAATTGCAAATCCCTTAATTCCCTTTAAGGCTAACTGCAAATGTTTCGCTCAAATATGCGCAACAACTTACAAAATAAAATAAAATATTCTCAAAATCTTTGACGTAAACAACAAGTATATTAGCAATAATAATAACTATACAAACTAACTACCGAAAAAAGGACAAAGCAGAAAAAGACTCCGAAGGAAACAAAAGCAAAGCAGGCCACATTTTCGATTTAAGCACATCAAGTGGCTACTAGTTAGTAATGAAGACCGGCAGAAGCTTTGAACAAGCGCCACAAAGCAGCAATTTCAGAGACACCAAGCAGCTTGGAACTTGCCGAAACCGCTACATAAAATCTCGTACACCTTTCATTAGGCGCCTACAATGCCATTAGTTTACTCAGCGCTCAACTTCTTATGTTCAGAATGGTGAAGAAACTTGAAGGATTGTGCGAATTGAGTATTTTTCCACACATACGTATATATATATGTTAGTGTATAAACTTATATATATACTATATACACTATATACATTCATATGTTGTTATTCTTACATCTCCTTTGCTTCACTTCGCTGGCCAAAATATAAACACCAGCGTTAGCTAAAAATAAATATTGTTATTTTTTACAATTTTATTTGATTATACTTTTGCGCATAAGAGAATTAAGGACAGCAAGTGTATCCGGAGTGCAGGCGGATTGTGGAAATTAAGCGGAGTTTGTGTGTTGTTGTGCAAGAACTAACATTTTTACTGCATTTTACGAGATTTTTATTTGGAGATGTTAAAGCTTGAAGCTAAGAGAGTCCTGATGTCTGGAAAAAACTTGAAGGCTTAACAATCAGCGGTCAACTTGTCGTAGAAAATCTAAACAGAAATACCGAAAGAAAGCCCAAAAGTACCTTTACTGTTTAGTCCGCATATCATGTCTCTTAAAACAGAAAAATTGGGTAGTCTACATCTGTAGTTGTAGCTTTTCTTACAGGATACCGGTCCAAATAGCTTTCAATTGATGTCAAGGTTTGGATCGTCCAAGGGAGTTCAGTACGAAACGATCTATACTAACGGTTGAACCATTTCAAGGTTCCCAACTTTTTTACCTTCACATTTAATGGGGAATTTTGATTATCATTCGAAAGAACATTCTTCGGCATTTGCTTTTCGAAGATTATCTCTTTCAAATGTTGGCCGCGGCTACTTCTCAGATAGTCCATCCGTTGAGCCATATTTTCGATGACCTTTTGAATCTCTTCACTTTGGCCAGATGCTCCATCCGTTGTATTTTGTAAGCGCTCAATTTAAGGTCTCTAGATTAAGCCAAGAACTCAAGTACTATTAAAAAATCAATATAGGAGGATAACTCGGCAAGTATATATACGTGGAGGTGGTGATCCTTTTTGTTGGGTTGTATCCACTATGATCTGAGTTAATATATGTGGAAGCGGGATGCTCTCGCATGTGGGTTGTATTGATGTGGTAGAATGTATGAGTTCTATTGGTGTGGTGTATTATAGTGTGACAGTGTTGTGACTTTATGTACAGCTGCATGAACGTAGTGGCTTTAGGGTCACACAGTGAAATTCTCGAATAAAAACTTTAAATATTTTTGGAGTTACACATAATCTCCGATATCGCTAAAAACACAGAAGTATTCTCCAAGTTTGGAGACTTAATCATTTTCTTAACCAGCACTGTTTTGCCTATTTTTGGATTCACCACAGGTTATAAGGAAGTTTAAAACTTTTTAGCCCGAAAACGTGCGGTTTTTCAGAAATCTTCTCTCGGAAAAGAAGAAATTTGTGCACAGTTATCGGAAGAAGTTTATTGAAGCTTTACATTTTTTTTTTTTTTTTTTTTTTTGTTTTGTGTTTTGTAGTACCGAGAAATAGCATCAGGTTGGTGACAACATGTTCTCCTAGTGAATGTCGCAGAGTCCAAAAATAATCTAAACAAAAATGTTTTCTTTTTTACTTTCAATATCCTGGGTACTAAACGATAGAGAGAACAAAAAAATTGATTTGCTTTAAAATAATTTAATCTCCATTCGGATAGTAAGGATTAGATAAATTGACAGAGAGACTCAAGATATGTACGTGCTATTTCGACGGGATCGGACCATAGGGAAAGGGGTGTCAGATGTGTAGGGCTAGCATAGGCATGCAAAAGAGGTGGTTAGTGGCCTGCGGGAATCGTTGTAGATTTGTTAAATATGTCAGTATCGATTCTGGATATGTAGAAGTTTAACCTGTACGCTACAACTACAGTATCCAGAATACGCCATTCACTGATAAGGAGACGGTGAAGGTGTTAATGGCTGCACTGTGAATGTCGGTCAATGCATATCTGAAATTTGTAGCGTCCGAAGTCTGGTCAGCGTTATGTCATCGATGTAGTTGACGGCGGACCTTTTCATGCTCCTAGCAGGCGGTTCCGCTACAAGCAGTTGACTACGGGAATTTCTGCGAAAGCACCCCCACAGAAACGACTTGGAAAGGAATTCATTATGCTGCTTAACTGGGAGCACACAAGCCTCACTGTGCTGTTGTTCAAGGGTAAAGATCAAGACATCCATCGTTGTAGTCTGAAGTGCAGTATTCTGATATTGCCTGTAGCTCCTTTGCCTGCAATTCAAATTTTTTAAATAACAAATTACTTACTTGCAACATATATGTATATAAAATATTTCTCCATTTACAATACAAACTTTCTCTTATTAGTCCAACTCCACTACATTTGTTTGTATGTATATTTCTTTCCTTCCAGACACCATCATTGGCATTTGTGGCAGCGCGCTCCCCGCAGGCATGTCATATCATCAACTGCAGCACCACAGCTTGCCGCGTCACCACACCACAACACTGCAGCAACATCTCACAGCAAACGCAACAGGCCAGCAAAATGTTGCGCAACATCACCAAACCTACAAGGACGCCATAATGTTGCCACCACCACCAACAATCGTATCGATAAGCAGCGGTCTGCCGCTACCCACCACCATGGATTATGCGAAAAGCAGCGTTGAAGCGGCAACAACGCCACAAGCGCCGCCGACAACACTCACCAGCATTATTAGTACAACAACGGCGACAACGCAAACACCAAAAGCGCAAAAGCGCGTCACCATCATGGAACCCACCACGCACACCTTCGATCCACTACTGCCCACAATGGTGGCCGTTTCCGGTGTGGCGACGCCTGCGGCACATCATCGCCTAGTAACCGCAACACCAACGCCCATCATAACGATTAGCAGCAACACAGCGGCGGCGGCGACGGCGGCGACGGCAAGCGATTGCCTCGCCAACAACCTTAATGCGAGCGATGCGACGCAGAGCGTCGCAGCAACAGCGGCAGAAAGCAACTCGTCGCCCGAAGATGAGAACTCGATGACCGGCATGTTGGATCGCATCACACACGATTTGGATTATCTGCTAAATCGCACGAATGATGTGCCAACAGAGTCTACCTTAGGTGATGCCGAAGTGTTGGCGGTAGGCGTGGCAGTCACGGCAGTGGCGACGAGCGCTTCCACACCAGCGGCTTCCACCATAACCATGAGCCAGGATACTGTGGAGCAGTTGTAGGGTAGCTAATATGTATTGATAGATAAGCTGGCAGATCTTTGGAATTAATTTTAGCGAAGATCTTTGAAGTAAATACTAATTTATTGAAGTAAACTAATATTAGGTGTGTTTAGTTGCCACTAAGCATTTTGTTCCTGTCACTTTTTTGACTATTTACTGTACAGTAGACCTTAAAGCATAGCTGTAATCTACAATATATTAATATTAATGGTTGTCTTTGTAAATATATAGAAGATATATTTAGAATTTTAAGATTTACAATTTTTTTATATAGCTATCCCAATAATCAAAAATTGGCTCTAAGTAGGGCTTTCGAATTTATTGCAGATCAAAATAGAAAAATAGCATAATTCTAGATTAATTGTTGTATATATTATTAATAACATTTAATTAACTTAAAATTATCACTACATATTGAAAAAAAAAAAATACTGAAAAACTAAATTTTTTATTTTATTTTTTTTAATTTTTTTCCAAATATTTGTGTGGCTTTTCAAGGCAGCTATAAACAAAAATTATATTAAATAATTTTTTTTGTAAATACTTGCTTTTTCTTGCCTTCAGTTTACATGTTGCCACACTGTAGCTAATTTTCATATGTTTTTCATTTAATCGAAGTTTATTGATAAAGCCTACGATAAAAAAAATTTCGCTAATGTCTTAAGCAAACAAAAAAAAAATTTTTTTTTCACGCTACTTGTAGCGCATACAAAATGGCTCTTAATGTTGAGGACACTGAATCGGAATTTCATAAGAAAATTTCAATAATTTCGACTCGTTGTTGCATTGTATATTTTTCCATGATGAAATGGCAAACTTTACTGAAGAGAAATGTCAAAAGGGCGGAAAAAATATGTTGTCGATCGATCTATTTTTGTAGTACTCTATTGAAAAACCCTATACTTCAAATGGATGACTGAAATTAGTTAGTATTATCATTAAACTAGGGGATCCGGTCACGCGTTGTTGTCGTGTACATTTTATACTAATATTCGTATAATAAACTATTCAATACAGTGAAAGTTTTATTCACGAATATAGGCGAAAACGTTTTTATCGGTATAAGTATCCAAGTGATTATACTTGAGGTTTAATTTTGGAAATTTTATTTTAAATTTTTATTTAAATTTTATTGAAAAAAAAATAACCAATTTGAGGCGGCTTTCTCAATGTCTGGTTGCCAGCCTTTCTGTCCAGTTAACAAAGTTGTCCGCTTTATAGATTGTACATAAACATCAGCAATGTTCATGGTTAATTAATATGTCCGCTTAATAGGGCGGCCATTTAATAAAGCTTTTACTGTATGTCTCTTTCAAAATAGTCCCCACTCGATAAAGTGCACCTATGCCAGCGCTTCTTCCAATCGTTGAAACACTACGGTGAAGGCTAGTTACTTACCTTCCTGTCAGGAAATTCACGAACTCGCAACGAGGTGTGAACTTATTCACAAACAAAAATCGCCAATCTCTAGCCTTAGCGGCTCCTATTTTGAAGCCAATTACTCTTTCACTTATTTTAGGCCCAAATGGTTTTCACTATTCCTTCCGATATTCCCACGATGCCAGTAAAATCTCTGACTGGCGATTCTCAAGCAAAAATTTCTTTATTTTATTAACGTGTTAATCAAGTGCATACAGCGAAGGACTCTTATTACAATAATAATTGGTTAACTACTTTTCGTAAACAAATTCGCTATTTAGTTGTTTTGAACTTTAGAAAATTTAATTAAATCATTTAAGTTGAGTTCGTTCATCTTTAGGTTAAATATTTTGTTATAATAATATAAAAAAAATTAAACATAACCTAAATGTATATGTGTATGTATTTTTCAAATGAAATTGTGTACTCTCAATCAAAAATACAAAATCATAGAGGCCAAGCATTGTTGGCCAGAAATTTACAAGAGCAGAAGTCATAAAACTATGTGATAGAATTGATAGAAGAATGGGTGAAAAATGCTTAAGAAAAAAATTAATAAATAGCTGTTAGGAACTGCATATCGTCACTTCAAATGCAAAATTTTCAGTTTCTGCTGTTAGATATAACCAATATATAACCAATTGGTAACCATTTTATAGCCATTTKATAACCAATTATTAACCAATTTAAATTTTTTAACCAAAACTCAAATTTGGTTTTATTGTGAGTGGTTTTTTTATATCGTTTCACTTATGGAGTGATGTTACGATATTTTGCATTTCAGGTGACGATATATACTTACATTGTACATGTAAAAAAAAATAAATCTGAAAAATATATACAAATCTGTAGGAAATATTTGTAAATAAAAAAGGAAAAATAATGCTAAACTAAAGTATATATAAATATAGGAAAATAATTGCTTAACTTACATTTCTAAAAAAATTCCAAAAACCAAAAAACTAAACAAAAACCAGTAAAAAAGCGTATATTAAGCTGAAAATTCAAAATTAGTGGAGTTGGCTACCTGTTAGGCTTAACTACACGCACCGTGTATATAACTTGCCACACTAACATTGTAAATATGTATTTCTGAGTCATACAACAACAGCAAAGAATTTATTAAGAGTTTTGCAAAATACGCAAACAATGCATTTTACACTCAACTAAACTCAGCAAAAATTAGCGACTAGCTTCTAGCGATAATTGTGCAAAATGTGTTAAGTCAAGAAAGGGTTAATAAAATGAGAGAAAGAAAAAAACTAATGGAAAAGTATAGTAAAGCGAAATCGAAGCATTGGAGCGCTGCATTTAATGTAATTCTTACAATTTAGTGATAGACTTTCGTATAAAACAACAACAACAAACAAGCAAGTAGTTAGTATAACAATTTGTAAATAATCACTAAAATAATTAAGCAAAAATGCAATAAAAACGATTAAAAGATGAAAACTATTCCAGTAATTAGTAAATATTGAGTCATTGCATGGAAAATTAGAGTACATACAAACATACATATGTATATAAATATTAAGCGTTTGATTAGTAATTGTTATAATACGACGAATTTCATTAATTTCACTAAGACAGCTCAACTTGTGGAATTAGAGGGAGAAACCACATCTGAATGAGTAATAGGTAAATCAATAGTAATAATAACTGTACTTTTTTCATAGACACTAAAAATTAAAGTAAAAAAAAATATTAATAAAAAAGGAATGCTGATCAAAATAGAACTTACAAAAACTTAAAATAACATATGAGAGCTGAAGAAATATACTGAAAATATGAAAACTCTCAGAAATCCAAAAATAGTGAGACAAAAATGAACAAGCAATAGAAATTTGTCATTTGTCACCAAAAGGATGGACGCCAAAGTGATAAGTGCGTTTGGAAAATTTACCACTCAAAATTGGTCTTAAATGTAATAAAAGCTCGACTACTTTTCAGAATTTTAAACAAAAAAAGTCATGTCACAAATATGAAAAAAAAATTTCTTGGCTTACGTTGTCTTAAAGAAAACGGTGTGAAAATCATCAATTTATGTAGTTTAGAAATAAATTTTTAGGGTTAAACAGACTAGTGATCAAGCTATAATCGAAAGCAGCCAATTTATATATTATCCTCTTCTCGATTTTCAACAACATTATCTCAAACTGGATAAATCAAAGTTTAAACACTGGACTGAAAGTCAAATCATAACCAAGAAGATATGCACAAAATTTGCAAGCTGATTGGTTTCAACCCATATTCTTAAATTCGTATGATATACGTATAATTTACACTCTTAAGAGCAAAAACAAAAAACGTTATAATTTAGCTGTTTCATTTTCTATGAATATTCTTTTCTTGGGTTTTCAACACAAATTTTCACAAGTAAGTGAGTTTACTCATCCAAGCACAAAACCTGCAGTTTAGCCGAGTTCGCCACCCTTATAATGCAAAAATTTAACAAGTTTTATTTCACTGTCAATTTGCGCTTTGAACTCTTCGAAATTTTGTTCTCAAGAGCATACTACTATGAGCAAAACATAATAAGACGTATAACATTCAAATAGTGTTCCTTGTTGACAGTTTGGCCGGGCGGAAGGAAATTGGTGTCAACAAAGCCTTGATATTTTATTTGCTTTGTAGTGGTTTTCGGCTTCGGCTTACTTTTACCATGAGATTCGGCCGATTGATCGTCTGTTTTCAGGTCGTAATCAATGATCCAAGACCCATCGCCAGTAATATTACGTTTCATGACATACCACGACTACCATAGTCGGAAAGTATTGTTGAACAGTCGGTAACGCGTCGCAGTTTTTTTTTTTGGTGATTTTGGAACCCATCGTGCTTTCACTTTTCTTATCATATTTGAAAATGGTGTTCACTGATTCTTCCGATAACCTAACGATACCAGTAAGGGCTTTGACTGTTTAACGTCGCTTCTTTGCCGCTAATCATCGACACTTCGAGCCATAGCTCTGATCTTCTTACGCCAAGCTCCTTGTCAATATCTACTAACTGTAAAATTCTCAAAATTTTATATATATACAAATACCGGCTCTATAGAAGTGGCCTCCTTGTACCCTTATAGAAACATAGGATTTATTATTGACTGTAAATTTGGAAGAGAAGAAGAAAGAAGAAGCAAAGAGTGGCCAAATGAACTTTTATACACTTTAAAAGAAAAATTTAGAACTCTTATATACCACAGTACTACTAAAGACAATATGATCTAATGCCATTGTTTAAGTCTTAAGTTCACTAGCTACTAAATATGAGTATACGGTATACGTTTTGAGTCAAATTCATGAGGATAACTAACTACCTTTAGGAGATTTTAATGATCGATTCGTGGCAACGAAGGTACTTATGAGCAAGGTGATCGATTTATAGAGAAGTAGGAGGCACTGTTACGAAACCCACGAGTAGAGCTTACTTGCATATATTCTAAAAATGGTCTACGATTTGGGGCAGATCTATTTACTGTCCCACATGAAACTATTGAGAATTCTTTATAAGTGAAGTGACAAAGGAGTTCAGAATTTCTTATATATACCTTTCCATGGCAATCTCTTTTATAACCAACCGGCACTTATCACTTTGAAAACAGGCATCACGGCTCCAAATAATATAAACAACCCAATAGTAAAACTTTGTAAAACAAAAAATTTAATAATTTATAAAATAAGCAGAAAAAAAATACAACTAAAATTGTAAAATCTAAACTCTAATCATTAAATAAACATTTTCGAGACTCTTTGTTATAAAAAATCAAAAATATTAAAAGCAAATGCAGTTTTATTTAACATTATTTATTTATAAACGGAGTGAGAATTGCTGGTTATTCAATCATTCAGCTTTAATCTCTGGCATTGCTTACATAACAGTATTATTTTATGAGCATTGTAAAACAACAAACGCTTTGTAAAGCGTAAACATACATATACAGATATTTACATAGAAGACTTCACGTAAGTATTACTATAGACTTAAATTAGAAATATTAAATGCTTTGAACTCAAAATTTCGTGACATGACCCACAAAATAGGTGGCTGCTCGACTTCGTATGGCGAAGTAGAAGGGATGATCGGCACGAAAGAATTTCTTGCGGGAATCAATCGAATTGCTAATCACAATTGGTTTGTAGGCTGAAAGACAAGAGAGAGAGAGAGAGAATAACTGCGGTTAAAGTTAACGGCAGAAACGAGATGAAGTTTAATAGAATGAATATGATGAAGGTCGATGAAATACTGAAGCGTACAGTGTACTTTTGAATGGTTTTAAAAATTTGAGGTGCATGATGCCAGTAGTTTTTTAAATATTGTTATTTTTTATTTTGTTTGAAGATCGAACTTTAAACTCATATCAGCTTGAGAGAAAAGTACAATTAGAGGAAAATAAGAGGAATATGTAGATGATAGCCATAGTTTCTAGTAACTAAGCTACTATAATTATTAATGATTTTTTCAATAAGCTCAATTTCGAACTTCGAACGCAAATACTTCGACTTTGAAGGCTAATTTCAAAAAAGGGAGAAATTAAATTTTTACTTATGTCTCAATCTCTCGGAAAGCTTGGTTTCATTTTTAGAAAAAATATCGATTTTTTCGTACAGTATAAAGATATTTTTAAGTGTTACCGATAAGACGGGACTGTAGTTAGCAATAGGTACCACGAAGCTTATTACGGCTCAGCAATTGTCACCACCGTAGAATTTATCAAAACCAGACCAGAAGCCTTTAAAATTGTGAGCCTAATTTATGAAATAAGTCCGATGCATCTGATGCTAAGTTGCCACTACTACTACTCCCTCCGAAAATTTAACACAACTGTCAGTCTTTAAGAAGATATTCCTCAACTGTCCAGTGAACAGTTAAGCGACAGAACACCAACAGTTTAAGATAAAGATACTGTTATTTATTATCGCAAGGGCGGAGGACATTTCCATCTTAATAACGGGTAGATAGTAGGTCCGCAGACCATTAGTATTATAACCAACACTCTCAATACAGTCCGGAATGGGGCATCACAAGTGGGCTTGCGGTTTAACTCGGAGAAAACGGATTTGCTTGTCTTCGGCCAACCTGGTGAAAACAATTGAAATCAGGCGACTTAATAAAAGTGGGGCAGGTTCAAGGCGCTTTGTTGATTTTTGAAATTCTTTTATATTAAAAATTTATAGTATTTATGTATAATTGGCCGGCATTCTCAGCTGTTCCAATGGGTTCCGTGTTTGGATCGACCTTTTAACTTAGCATAAACAATAATTGCACTGAACCCAAGTACTGACTCTACTGATTGAGACCTAACAATTAGATATCTAATTGATATTACGTACGTCTAATCGATATATTTATAAGTTTATTAAAACGTACTTCGATTGATTGTGAGACTGATATTATATATTATCACGAAGCATTCTAAATATCCATAGGGTTTATGAAAAAACAACACGCAAATTTTCGTGGAGAATTTTATCTATTATCAATTAATAATTAAGGACTAGTCGTACTACAATTATCGCTTCTGAAGTCCAATGACATTTATGTGAATGATAAGACATGAAGTAAATATTAAATTACGACAATTTGTGTACTCACCAACACTACTTGCACCTTCCGTGCCCGACTCATTAACCTCTATGCAGACTTTGTGTAGAATATCTGAAATTATTAGTGGATCTGTGGTGTTGTCTCGCAGCATATTCTTAAAATTGGCAGCTTTCGAGAAAATCGTTGTGATACCCAGCTGAAGGGTGACATATAGAAGATTTTCAATTAGTTCATGACATCAACCAGTACACAAACAGCTCACCTGTTCCAAAGTACGCCGCAGGCTGCATTCAAAATCGATTTTAAATTTCGGCAAAAGCACCTGCACGCTCTCCATCTGCATGCGCTCCGTCAACGCGTTGAGATCCAGCGTTTCTAACTGCTTTTCCAATGCCGCCAGGCCATCGCGCTGATTGGGCAACACCACCAACATAGCCAACTCATCATCATGCTCATAAGGTAACTCAATGATACGCGCGTCCAACTCACGCAATTCCGCGAACTTCACGAACATATCATCGTCGAAGAGCATTGGCACCGTCACAACTGTAGGTGGCGCCTGCTGTGGCACGTCATGCGCTGCGGGCGCTTCCACGGCGCTCTGCTGAAAGTCATACAGACCCGTCCGATAGGCGCTAAATGGCAGAAACCATTTGCTTTGGAAATGCACAGCTGCCAACACGATGGCCGTTGACGCCACCACAGGCGCTGTGATCGTGGACAATAAGGCATCGCCAATGCACCAGCCATAGCCAGCGGCCGCCTTCGCCAAATCCTCATCGAGTTGTGCGCGCAATTTCGAAATGCTGCTGAAATCTCGCTGCAACGCTGTTGTGTGAAAATATTTCTGCGCTATTTTACGAAACTCATCGCCGACTTCGACCTCCATCGGCAGCAGCAACTCACTACACAGCTGCATGTGTGTGTCGGCCGCGGTGTCGGTGCTCAATTGCAATTCCGTCGCGAAGTGGTTGGCCATTTTGGCATTGCTGGCGAAACGTTTCAGCTGTAGCACGCGCTGCAGCTCCTCTGCGGTGCCGCCATCACTGCCGAGATAGAGCAGCGTGAGCAGCGCCTCCAGCTGGAGCGGCGATATGATAATATTGTCTGTGTCGTGCGTGGTCACGATGCCGCGCAGCAGCTCGTTGCTTAGGTCCGTTGCGACATTTGTGGCTCCATTGCCATTCGCCGCTGTGCTATTATTGCTCGCCATTTAGACTGCTCACGCTTTTCTGTTTAATTATTTACTTTTGTTTTTAGAGCGCGTTCGCTTTTGCTTTTCCTATGTTTTGTTTGTGGAGTGCGTGGGCGCGGCAGCGTTGGCGTTGTGCCGGAAAAGTCTCAATTGTAGCAGTTCAGGCAAGTGGTGGCGGCGGTGACGATGGCGGTGGTCGGTGTACGGTGTCGCTGTCGCTATTGTTGTGCGATTACAAAATTAGGCATCAAATTAGCAAACATAAAAATTAAGCTGACCTGGTGCATAGATATGTATATCGATTGTATGGTATATATGTAAGAGACGTGTGTTCGTACCTAAGTGGCGCACGAGTGGGTTATATTGTCTTAAAGAATTTTAGCTGTTTATCAAAACAAAAAAGTTGTCGTGCTTCTTTTTGGTGTAACATAAACATTAATATTTCGCCATTACATGCTGATGACTTTATCCGTTAGACAGCAGCATTTGTAGACGAAGTATTTGTTTTCTTATGGTAATCATGATTAAAAGTTTTAGGTTGCGTTGTCAGAATTTCACAATAATTTTTTTTTTTTTTTAATACACCTACCTTAGAGAGTTGTTTTTGAGTGTTGATGTGTATAATGCACGCCTTTTGAAGAATAATAAAAATAACGATGAAAATTAAGTATTTCTGAAAGAAATAGAACTCGACTTAGTGCACACTAAGGCAACACAACTTTGAACCGAAACTCTCATTTCGAATAACAAATGACAAATAATTTCAACTTAAATTATTAAATATGCTTCTATAGACTAATACCAAGGGATGTTGAAACATCTTATAGAGTCAGTTACTCATTTTTTGGCCGGTTGAGTTGTTTTCGATGTACTGCACCTGGAAATTTCAACTGAAGTTGAGTTGAGTTGAAAACACCAAATGGAGGAAATCAAAACACACAACTACTTAGATTATCGAAATAATTTGAAGTTTAAATCAATCTGAATAATATTTTCGTTCGCATCGTCATTCGGTAGTTGACATGAGTGTAGCTTACTAAGAGTTTCCTGAAGAAGCTGATAATACAGTGGAAAAGTTGAGACATGTTCAAGATTCAAAATCTAAAAAGGGCAGGTTGAGTTGTTTTCGAAGATACCGAACTGGGAAATTTCAACTGAAGTTGAGTAGAGTTGAATAGAGAAGAGAATAGAGGAAATTCAGACCTATATGCTGCTATAGACTTATCTTATCGAAATAAGTTGAATTTGAAGGCAATTTATATACTATTTTCGTTCGCAATAGTCACGCAGTAGTTGACATGAACATAGCTTTCTAATTAATTCCTGATAAAGATAATAATACCTTGGGAAATTTGATACTTGAAATTCCACTGAAAACTGCTTGATAGGTTGCGTTGTTTTCGATGATACCGAACTCGGAAATTACAACTGGGAAAGTTTATACTTGTTCAAGATTCAACTAAACATTTTTTGGCAGCTTGAATTGTTTTCGGTAATACCGAACTGTGAAATTTCAACTAAAGTTATGTTGAGTTGAAAGCTCAATATAGAGGAAATTTGAAAGCAATCTAAATACTATTCTCGTTCGCAATCATCACGCGATAGTTGACATGAGCATAGCTTTCTAATCGTACCCTGACAAAAATGATAACACTATGGAAAAGTAGATACATGTTCAAAATGCAACTAACATCATTTTAGCAGGTTGAGTTGTTTTCAATGATACCGAACTGGGAAGTTTCAACTAAAGTGGAGTTGAGTTGAAAGGCAATTTAAACAACATTTTCTTTCTCAATCGTCACTTGGCGTGAGTGTAGCTGTCTAATAGTTTCCTTCCAATTTATTATAAAAGCTAACCCTTTCGAATCTAATTCACTTGTCCAAGACGCAGCATGCATATACGAAGCGCAGATCAGTAGAAAAGGCTTTTCAATATAAGGAATACGCTCTTGGAGCATTCCTGGACATTTCTGGAGCGTTCAACAAAGTTTCTGCATAGTATCTGGTCTAGGTACTGATTGTACTATACAACCCTGGATCAGAAGCCTTTTGACCTGTAGGCGGATAAGAGTAGAATGTGACGACGCTAGGCTTGTAAAGATACTCCGCAATGTGGAATGCTATCTCCGCTTCTATGGACATTAGTGGTGAATTAACTGCTAAGGAACGAAGGACTTCGAAACTACTAAGATAGTAGCATATATGAACGACATTGTCATCTTAATAACGGATAGTAGTAATTCGGTGGACAGACTTATGGAAATCCACCTACGAGAAGACAATGGAAAAGATACCGAGACTCACGGCCTTGTGTATTACAGAAGCTTTAAAAACAACTCGAATGGCGGCTCTTGAACTGGTACTGAACTTGCCACCTATAGACCACTTCGCCGAAACTACGCAGCAAAATTCGCAGAACGACTACGGGCTGCAGGAGAATTCACATATAGATCCCACTTTTCAAGTGTGAAAGAAGGTTCAAAGTAAACATAGGAAAAGTAAGGTTGGCGTAGAGGTATGTCAGCTTCTCGCAACACTCTTAGCATTTATATGGAAAGCTCGAAAATAGACGATGGAGTTGGTGCGAAAATATTCGGTCCAGAGTTAGGCATAAGGCAGCCTTTTTAGTTGACGAATCACTGTAGTATATTTTAAACTGAAGTTTTTGTTATCGCGAAAGTCGCGGACCTGGCCTATAATGCAACTGCAGGCGATTCCAGGGTCAACATCTGCATAGAAAGACAAACAGCAATCAAGGTTGCGAAGTTACTGCAACGCATATCGGCCAAAAGTATTTTGGGAAGCAGGGCAGCAGTGGAAAATGTCGCCAGAAGCAAGCAGTATCATTTCTACCGGATGCCAGACTACAAAGACATCGAGGGTAATGAAACAGTGGACGAGATTGCCAAGAATGGTCTACGGCTAACATCCGAAAACGTGATCAACATTGGGAAACCCGTGCGTTGTCTATACAAAGATCTGAACAAAAGCATGGTAAAGAAAATCAGAATCCGATGCAACTATACAAAAATACAAAAGTCATGTGCAAAACGGTAGAACTACACAATATTCGATAGAAGAGATTGTAAGAACATGATGGGAATACTAAGGGAAATTGATATACCCATCAGATATGTTATTCAGCAAAAAATCACTAGTCAAGATCTTGGAAATAACAATAGTCTTCTAATAATTAGCAAAATACACACGCACAACAACAATCGGAACAAAAACATAATTTTATTCCAAAAGAAATATTACTCACAAACTTAAGACGCAAATATTTGTGGTTTTCAAAAATTACACGCGCTTGCCAAACATTTTTTCTACTTCCAAGTGTGTGTGGGTTAATAAATTCCAGAAACAAACCACAAAATTCTGATTACACTTACTTAAATTCGGCAGCATTTAGTAAAAGCGAATAGTTTTATTTTATTTGCCAACAAAACATTTATAACAGTTGTCGTCATATTAATAGAATATCGTGATAACACAAAGCATTGAAAAGAGTTATAAAATGGAAATTGAAAAGAAGGTTTTTTAAGTTTTGAGACACTTCCAAGCAGGTGATGAATTTTATGAGAAACTTTTTTTCTGGTATGACATAGTAACGACGCTTTGTTTCTTCTGGACACTAAGGGAAAATATATACAGATATACTCACATAAAATGCAAAACAACGTATCGGCAAATAAAAAATCGAAATCGAGTTGTTTATTGCTTACTTATTTAAGCTTTCGCTGTCATTTATAACCAATATATAAGTTATATATAACCAATATACTACTAATATATAACTAATATATAACTAAAGTATAAGCATTTTATAACCGAAACTCAAATTTAGTTTCAACATGAATGGTTTCTTTATATTGTTTTTTCTTCGGCTGTAAACTTATGAAGTGATGATACGTTATTTTGCATTTCAGGCGACGATATATATATCAAAGAAATATATACCTACAGAATTCTATTCATATGCACACAACCGTATATGCTTTTAAGCGCTGCTTCTTCTTGCTTTTTTAATAGCTTCAAGTGTACACAAAGACTAAATGCACAAATTCTTTTATGTGCTCACGATTGCATTACTTTTGCAGAATAGAATTAAATCTATATTACCACAATTTTATATTTTTGCAACGCCTCAAATTAATATGCACACCCACAACTTATTATTTTTAAGCACAACAACTCTTTCGGCGGCAAATTAAAACTTAAAAGCAGAAGATTTACGTCAAACCGAAGACATTACACTACAGAATTTACTTAATGCAATAAAATTATATATATTTTTTTTTTGTTTTTTTTTTCTCAATTAATTAAGCACAAAAATAGTGCTGGGAGAAGAATGAGCGCAACTACACTTAACAGCATACATTACGTCATAATTATTTAAGTAATTTTCTGCGGCATAAAAGACAGAATGAAGTTTTTATTCAGTTTATTGATTTTTTTATATCATGATATTTTTTTCTATTTCTCGGAAAACTTTTTGTTTATTCCTTGAGTGAAATTTTTTACATTTTTTTTAAGTTTTCCGAGTTTTCTATTATGAAATTTTTTCAAGAAAGTGTTTTTTTTTCATTTATTGAGTGAAATTTTTTTTATTTTAATTATGCTTAAGTTTGCTGAGTATTTTTATTGCTTGCAGCTTTTATCTCATGCGATTTTTAAAAGAAGTTTTTTTGTATACATATATTTATTGGTTACTTTTAAATATTTCTAAAAACTTTCGAGTTTTTTTTCTTTTGAGATCTTTTATTTCAAGAAAGTTTTTTATAACTTTGGTGAAATTTTTTTTCCTTAAATATTTTTTTAATTGAGGCACTCTGATTTTTTTAAATT
>NW_017535518.1:1497663-1514057 GCF_001853355.1 Bactrocera latifrons | reverse complement strand
TTTTTTAGTTTCTTGAGTGAAATTTTTTACTCTTCATTATTTTGTTTACTTTATAAACTTACATATGAATTTTTAAAAAGTTGCATGCGATTTTTTTATGATATTTTTTCTGTACTGAAATGTTTTGCTATCACTGTTATTATTTTTTTGCGTTGTGTTTCCCACCATTTCCACTAAAACCACACTGATTTATGCCGCTTTGCTACACTTTAGACACACGCACCCAACCCCATCTCACCAAGCACCTTAATCCCTCTCTCGTTTAAAGATTACCCAAATTTATGTTAATACCTCTTACACAATATACTTGTTGCTTTGGTCTCAAAATAATTTTCGAGCGTTTTTCTAACAATTTCAGTATCGATTAATATACACTTATGTAGTTCTTCACATGAAAACGCGCGAAAACAAAACACTTTCGTTGCCGTTACCGCTTCGCTGACGACTGACCGTCCGATCATTCCAAATAGATCGAGTTCACGCTGCTCGATTAAATTTTGCAGCTCTGTGTTTTTATTTTGCTTTGCCATTTGCTCACAAATTAAAATTTTCTGAAAATTGTTCGCATTTTCTACAACATTTTCTCCGATATTTTTCCGCTGCTCACTCGCATTCAATATTGCCATTGCTATTTTTATTATGAATGATCATAGATGGCCACCACACATAAGTGTGTACATATCTACAATTTAGATATATAATTGCTTTGGTGAGCCGTATTGATCGTGCGCTAGATTATGCTCAGCGCGAGTATCGTTCTAGCGTTTTAGCATGTATTCTAGCACAGCTCAGGCACGGAATGATCAACATGTGTTGCTGCGCCTCTTTGTTTCTATTACGGAGCGAATTTACACCCGCTAACAAACGTATGTACATACTTATATACTCGTACATACATATGTATGTATATATGTACATATGTTTGGATGGCAGTTTGTTGAGTGTTCAATTAAACGCTTAACTGGATGCTTTTTGTTGATCTTGTCCATGCTTTTGCTTAGTACTAAACGACAGCGAAAAATTACCAGCACATAGTCTGATTGATAATTAGAAATGCAGCCGTGGGAACACCCCCCACACGCCAGTGCGTATAATGAATATAAAAGAAGAAAATTATGGGGGAGATATGTTCAGAGTTCAATCTTAGGTGTGAGAGAGAAGAATGTGAGTTGTTATCTCAGCACATAAGTGAATTTTATAATGTAAAAATTACAGCATTATATTGTTTTATGTTACTTCATTTTCTGTAAATTTTTTTCACCCTTGTAATAAAACTCTATAATTCTCAACAGATTCATACAAAAATTGCTAATATTATTTGGTTTAGAAAATCAAATTTCGTTCACTAAAATAGATCGGAAAACAACATATTTTGTGAATAATGAGATTTGAGACGTACAATTTAGAAAGTAAAAAAAAATATATATATATAAAACATGCCAAGCCTAAAGAATGGCTACTGTGGATAAGAGCAACATTTTAACTTTGCGAAAAGCATACGGAAGATCAGTGAAAGTGAAAGAGTTTGATTCAAGAAGTCCATCGTCGGGGATTTTTTGAAACATTTTCAAAGCAGTAAGTCTCTGAATAGAAAACTAGACTCAGTAGCAGCAAGGAAAACATCGTCTAGTGAGGATAGGCACATAGAACGCATTAGCCTAAAGGATCGGTTCAAAACCGCCAAAGACATCAGGAGAGAGATCATAAAAGATCTTGGAGTCGATATTAATGGTAGAATTATACGAAACAGGTTTAAACGCTCGACGACCGATATATACCGAAAATGCGTAAACAACGCCATCGGTGACTATAAAGCAACAAAGCTGGACTAAAGTTGATTTGCAGGGAGTAATCTCCTTTGACGAGTCCAAGTACAAGTTATGTTGCGACGAGATGTCCTACGTAAGTAGAAAAACTGGTGAACGCTATGGCAAAGGAATAGAAGGAGCATTTTTCGTAAGAAAACGATCTAATCATGTCATCGTGCCAAAATGTTAGGCACATTTTCTCTAGTCAAATGAAATTTCGACGTTAAAATGGCCAGGTAACTGCCCAGATATAACTCTATTGCGAAGCCTTGGTGTATTATGAAAACTAAGGTAGCAGAAGAGACCAAGTACCCTAGCTGAGTTGGATGAAATACTGTTGGATGTCTGGTATAACGGAATCGATTTATTAATCATTGCAAAACCACCAAAATATACAAAAAATACTAAACTCACAAAAGATTAAAATCTAAGCCGAAAAAAATATGAAAAGCAATAACTTTTTAACTGTCCAGATTTCAATTTCCGCCACTGTATATATATTTTTTTCTTTTTCTTTTTAAATTTGAAACAATTTTAAACAGAAAAATCGGCTATGGTATTAAGGCAATCCAAAACATTTCATAATTAATCGGAATGAAATCCATAAACATGAAACTACATGAAATTCTGTAAACGATTATTACTATTTTTCCTTCAAAGAAAATTGACAAAAAGCGCAATTTTTCTTACTTTCAACTGAAAAGTGGCTCCAGAAAATCAATCATCAAGGATCGGTATGCTAAATTTAGAAGTGTGAAATGAGCACCGGAGACAGAGATGGCAATGCACGCCTGAAGGAGGTTGTTACCGGTGAAAACATCAAAGAAGTTCACAAAATAATTTTTAGATGCCTGTAAAGTGAAGTAGTTCGAGATAACAGGCACTCTAAAGATATCAACTGCATATCTGCATCATATTATTCATGAATATTTGTGACTTGAGAAAGCTCTATGTAAAGTGGTTGCAGCGCGACCGCACTTTTGACCAAAAACAACGAAGAGCTGATTATTCGGGGCACTGTTTGGAGCGTACGTGGTAAAGTGGGAGAAACCTGGATCCATTATTTCACTCGGAAGTAAAATTGACAGTCAGGCATTGGACTGCCCACAATAAATCCGGAAGAACCATCAAGCACAACTATTACATAGCGCTATTATACGGTTTGAAGGACGAAAACGTCGAAAAATGGCCAAATTTAAAGAATAAGGAAGTGCTATTTCATAAAGATAAAGCACCGTGTCACAAATCAGTGAAAACGATGGCAAAAATGCATGACTTGTCGTTGGTATGCTCCAGATTTGGCCTCTAGCCTGGATCTCAAAAGAAAGCTTGCTGGCATGAATTTGTCGTCGAATGAAGATGTGATCGCCGAAACTGAGGTCTATTTTGAAGTAAAGGACAAATCGTACTATGAAGATGGTATCAAACATTTGTAGGGTCGCTATAATCAGTGTCTTAACCTTGAAGGGAATTATATATTGAATAAAGTAACGATTTTGCAAAAAAATGCCTTTTACTGAAAGCGGAGGACTTTTCAATTGGAAAAAAAAAAACGAAAACAAAAACGTGAGTTTTGGCTCCAGCAAAGTTATAATACCCTTCACATGTGGATTTATTTATAGGCCAGAGGATACAAACATACCTTTGCATTGATTTTGAGCATTTTTTTTTTTATTTATTTTTTTTTTTATTAAAAACAACTTTAAGTATATATGTAGATTGATAATTATTCCAAATAATTGCAGTAGATAAAATCCTATCTTAGTATGTATGTATATTTCTATATTTGTATGTTTATACAAATATTTACCCAGACTCATTCGCTCCATTAGTTTTGTGGAACAGAAGATAAGTCTGCAGAATGCGAAAAAGTAGCAAAATAAAACCAACAAAATAGTTTTGAAAATATCAACAAAGGAATTGGAACAGCAAAAACAATAACAAATGCGGTGAACGCTGGTAGAGGCCGAGAGTGATCAAGCGTGTGAGATCAACAATAATAATAACAGAAGGTAAATTGGAATGAGCACTAGTACTTGTAGGCCATTGTACATACCATATGTGCTTTGGATTTTATATATTTGTTTGTAATTGGCAAAAATAATTTAAGCACATGTGGAGCATAACAACAACAATGGCGCAAAAACTGGGTGTGGTGCGAAAAACTGCTTTGGAAGAGAACCGAAAGTACAATGCATAACAAATGTACACATTAGCAAGGAAAGAGTGTTAGAATTTTGATGTAAACTTTGTATGACTAAGTATAAAATGTAAGTTCTTTGGAGGACTATCACACCTGCTTTTCACGTACTACTTTTTGGAAACCTTAACTGACGCTATTATTTTTGTATGGTTTTTTCCTGTCAATCTATAGAGGGAGCATAGATCATACTAAGCCATCAGATTGCCAGCCATCAAATAAAAATATATACAAGAATTATAAGGTCGCTGCAAAGATTAAAGTGTTTTTGACATCAGTAGATAAAATCAATAGGGATGTTATTAATCTATGCCAGTTATAAGCATCCACAAAGGACCCCTTAGGTTTGGGTAGTGGAAAAAGTCTTGTCGTATTTTTCAATGGGTGTCGTTGCAGTCGTATACCTCCAGTGATACCAATCACATTGTGGCATACCATATAGTGTTGAAAAGATGAGATTTTAAATTTCAACGAAAATTAAATTTGGAAAAGTTGAAAAAAAGTTACAGCCGTTCAAAAATTAAGAAAAATGTATTTTAAAATTTGTATATAAAAAAGGGAATAATGCCACGCAAACCAGCAATGAAATTTGTGAAGTATACGGAGATGATGCTGATCAGTTCGTGTAGCACAACAAACAAATCTTGAAATTTCGACGTGAAAGACGCACCTCGCTCTGGTCAATTTATCGTTTAAAAAGTCGATGAAAGTATGAAAAAGATTGACCAAGATCATCTCATAAGCAGCCATAACATCGCTAAGGAACTTAACATTCATCGCCAAACGGTTTTGAATCATTTAAAAAGGCTGGCTACAAAAAGAAGCTCGATGTTCGAGTACCACATGAGTTGTCTGTGAAAAATGTAATAGTCCGAATTAACATCTGCGATTCTTTTTCTTTTTGAAATCAAACCATCGAATCATTTCTGATGCAAATATTAATAGGAGACGAAAATTGGATCAAATACGACAATAATGCGCGAACATATCATGCTCCAAGCGTGCTGAAGCTCATAGCCAGGATTGACGCCTCGAAAGTTTATGCTGAATGTTTATTGGGATTGGAAAGGAATCATCTGCTATGAGCTGCTTCTCCCTGTCGAACAATGGATTCTACATCTTACTGTCAACAATTGATGAGATCTTCCATCAGGACAACGCTGTCCACACACATCTTTGATAACTCGCTTGGCTGAGAAGTTTTGATTCATCCACCATATAGCCCTGACCTTGCACTATCGGTCTACTATTTGTTTCGGTCAATGCAGAACTTCCTTAATGGAGTAAAGTTGGCTTCAAGAGAAGTCTGAGAAAATTATTTGTCACAGTTTTTCGCCGAGAAACCAGACAATTTTTACACTAAAAATAAATAATAATATCTCTAGCGAAAAAAGGAAAAAATTGGTCAGACAACATGGTACATGATTGGTTCATTAAGTTATATTATAAATATAAAAAAAAACACAAGTTGAAATTTAATTAGAAATACGAAAAGACTTTTTCGACTACCAATATTTTGTCACTACTCCCCAAATAATGAAGTACTTTCCGACCTTCAATAAATGCAAAACCAAGAAAACCGATATCAGGCGGATAATTCAAGTATCTTTTACGGAAATCAATTTAAGTGAACTAGCCTTACATAATCTTCAAAACCGAACGAATTTTTATAAATGAAAGAATTCAGGTTTATTTGGTACGGTAGGGTAAAGGACACATACAACATAACACAATTCTGGAAACCAGGTACATACATAAAGAGTTCCAGAGAACGACATGCCGAAATTCTGTCTCAGCGTCGCGGAGCATACTCCTGTTGGTATTCTCAATGCTCGAATAGGATAATGATCGAAATTCAAGTGGAAAGTTGAAAGGAGTCTTCTATCGAGAATGACTTCGACAGAAATGGCTGCGAGGTAGAAGCAAATGTACTTCTCCGAAATGCAGCTTTTTTCTGGAAAATGTGCATTCACGTCGATAGCAGAGCCAAATACAGGCATTGGGCTCGCTGAAAGCTATTCAAGGAGTCACAAAACCGAAAAGTCGATGAATTGGTAAGAAAAGACATCGTTATCCACATCTCTTAACAAGGCTCATCATGAGGAGTGATAAGCATTTTAACTGGACACTGTCCTATTGGCACTCACGCGGTGATACTATAGATTTTGAAACACGCAACATTTTATGAACCCACTCCTCCGCTATCGAACTTTCCTCAGCCTATAAGAGCCTGTTTAACTAACCCGTTTTGGATAAATAATTAGCCACTTGTTATTAGAATAAAATCCACATCCTTCCACGTGATTGGGAACGGATACTAAATATTATGGATTTATATAGAAGTAAGCACTAACAATGATTTAAACTCATTTAATGAAAATATAAATAAGACCAAAGGGTTGAATAAAATTTTTAGTTAAATCATCTTGCTATCAAAAAGAAAGTCAGTGTAAGTTGCTGGAGAATAGGCCAGGGAAAATTTTATAATTTTCTCAGCATAAAGTGTAGGTTAATCTAAAAAATGCTTCTAAAGGGTGATCTATTTCGAAGTTCCCTACTTTTAGAATGAACACAGACACTTCAAATTTCGTGTGGAATGTTTACTATCATTCGAAAAAAACAATGACTTTTGGAAGATTATCTCGTTCGAATGTTGCCCGCGGCTACATCCTAGGTGACCCATTCGTTGAGTTCAATATGCGATACTTCTTTCGCATGGTATTTTGCTCCAAGGCCTGAATCGATACCGGATTTTCGCAAAGACTTTAAACTTTATCCCCAAAGGTTAAAGTCCTAATAGGTGTTAACGGTCGCCATTGACGATTACATTCTCCCCGGCATCATTCATTTGAAGAAATATGGACCGCTGATTACTCCGGCCCACAAACTACACCAATCCGGAAGTTTTTCGGAATAAAATAGCAGCTCTTTAATCTCTTCAGGTTAATCTTCGTTCCACATGCGCTTGTTTACATGCACATTGAGCCAGAATGGGCCACAACGCTGTACAAAATTTAACTCAAAACATCGAATATTCTTGGAATTTTTCAGAGCCCATAGAGCTTATATAAAGCTAATAAATAATAATTCAACTATTCCACAGGGAAGACCAAAAGTTAAAAAGTTTACCCGAACCGTTAATCATGTGAATAAAACACTTTCGGGCTCAGTTAACCACGAATTACATTTTCACAAAATCTCAGATTTTTTTTTCTCCCTCCACATTTAGTTACACGAAAGACTTTTCCTCCGCAACTCTAGTGGCACTTATTTTTACAACTCCCTTGCTGTTTATACTTTGATTATTACAGCGTTATTGTTGTTGTACGAGTATACATAAGCATATGTATGTTCAAGTGGTTATTTTTATATAATATATGCTGCCACACTTCGCAACTTGTTTACGCGCATTGACATTGATTTACATTTCGTTTCATTTTTATTTTCGTAGCCAAACATGTGTTCACCTTTATAGTACTGTTATTACACGCTCATTATTGCGCCCAAGCTTCGTATGCATGCGCTCTCCCACTGCGGCCATGTCGTGTTTAACCCATTAATTTTGGCATTTGTTTATTTTGTTGCTGTTGTTAGCTCTGACATATAGCACAATAGCCGAAGTGTCCTTAAAAGTAACGATAATGATTTTGACAGACAACAAATACCACACACCCACCGGGGAATTGCCAAGATGCTTTGAGAGAGAAACCTTGGTATTTTTTATTGCACTTATTGTTGTTGTTGCGTAATTTCAACCACCTGGCGCTTGTTGTTACCTGTCGTTTGCGAATTTCTTGTAGCACAATGTGTTTTTGACGAAATAGAATGATGAGATTTGTTGGATATTTTTATCTAATTTTGTTTTATTTTGTTTTCCTAATAAGCGAAACGATTCGGATTACCATATGAAGTAAACAGTAACCCCCATTGAATAAAAACTTCGCAGCACAATCTACTTAGAAATAATATACGCATGTATATAATGGGCCTCGCTCTGTGTGCACTTGAAAAGTTAAAAGAAGATCGGAAGTTTTCGAGCCAATTTTTGTTCAGCGATCTGACTCAACGGATATGCCAGAATGAAGAGATTCAAGAGCTGCCATTTCATCCAGAAAAAACAACGGATTGGTGTGGTTGGCGGGTCATCGGTCCATATTTCTTCAAAAATGATGCCGGGGAGAACATAAACGCATGGCAATCGTTACCGCGTCATGATAACTGACTATTTGATGCCTGAAGCTCGTGATCTCGACGACATTTGGTTTCAACAAGAAGGCACCCTTCTCGTTTTTGATAGGTCAATTGGCCATCAAGATCATGTAATTCCACACCCTTAGACTTTTTCTTGTGTAAATATGTAAATTCTGTAGTTTATGCTGGCAATCTCGCTTCCATTTAGGTCTTTGAGCAAAACATCACTCGTGTTATTCGCCAGTTACCAGTCGAAATGCTCGAACGAGTCATGGAAAATTTTACTCAACGGATGGACCATCTGAGCCGTAGCCGCGTGCAACATTTGAAGGATATAATCTTCAAAACATAAATGCTAAAGAATGTTCTTTCGAATGATAACAAACCATCTTCTTTAAGTTTGAAGTTTCTCTGTTTTTCCTTATAAAAGTAGGGAATCTCGAAATGGTTCAAAGCCGTTAAATAGAAGAAACCTGCTCTGTCTAATTAAAATGCTAAGTAAAGTTTTGTAAGAGCATCAAAACTGGTCCGTGGAAGACTGGGAAAATGTTATCTGCTCGGATAAAATGAAAATCAATCGCTTCTAAACGGATGGCAAACAGTACTACTAAGGTCGCCCATAAGAAAATCTTCAACAACATCATATGCGACTGAGTGGAGGCATTCTCATGGTGAGGGGGTGTTTCACTTGGTGGTCCATTAGTTAAGATCACTGAAATTATGAAAAACGAGGACTAAAAAAGGATAAACCCTTACCACAACAAGGTCTAAAAGACGGACTTGAGTAATGTAAGCCATCAATATACATATGTATATATTTCATAAACCACCGAAAACACTTCAAACGTACAGACGAGTATAAATTGACATATTTATATTAAAATTAATGCTGAAACAACAACGCAACCAGTTACAAACACAAACTAGTACGTTTAAAAGAATTTTCTAGCAGAACCGATAAAGAATCCCGGACCATTACCCTGCCGCACCTCATCATCAAACCATTGTTTCATCGCCTCTATGTAACCATGCTCGTTGGAACGGCCCATATAGTAGCTAATCTTGTTATTCAAAAGCAGTTGCGTGTCACGTGCCGTTTCCAAATTATTATTCAACATTGCATGCCAAATGGCCCAACCCAAGTCGGGGCGTATATTCAAGACTGTCATCAAAGCCGATTCGAAACCCACCAATAAGCCGCAGGCCAGCAGACGACTGTTGCCCAATATAATTACGCGTCCTTCACGCAAACACGCCTCGCCATCGTCCAGATCATTGCTGGCAAAATGTATGCCATAAAAATTCGGTATAGTCTCTTCGGCCAATTTGCAAAAGTCGCGCATGTTAACTAGAAAAAATGGTCCAATAGAAAATCTTTATTAAAATGTGAAGGCATAACTGTGCGCCTACATACGGTAGACGCCCGTGCTCAGCGGTAAATGATAGTAGAAGAAAGGTAGTGCGGCACAACGTCGTGCCACCAAGCGCATGTAGCTGACCAGCTGTTCGATTGTGGTGGGCTTGTAGAAGAGCTCGGGTAGGCAGAGCACCGCATGTACGCCCAAGTCATGCGCATGATCGGCCATTACCAGTACATCGGGCAAAGGTGCACCACCGACTTGCAGAAACATAACCAATTCGTATTTTTGTGCCGCTTCCCACCAAGCCTCGGCATTCCGCATGCGCTCCGACAAACCTAAAGCGGGTCCCTCACCCGACATGCCATTGACTGTTCATAGAATGAAGGAATATTGTGTGGATCAAATGATTGTAGAAAACATATAAACTCACTTAAGTACCTAAAACACCACTAATACGATTACTTTTCAGCCATTCCGCGTAACGATCGATATGCTGGACTTCCAAAGATTGTTCTCTAATACAAGTTAAATTAAATATTAACTCGCAATTGTCAAAATAGATTTTTAGCGACAAATTTACTCATCATTTTTAAAGGCAGTGAAGACAGGCGCCATTAATCCCTTGAAATCGAAGAATTTTACTCGTTTACTCTCTGTTTGTACTTTAGTGTTTCGAGCTCGGATCACGCGCATTGAGGTCGCATGAACTTCTTCCTCATAACGAGCCGCTATATATTGCTCCATCGCCTTATCTGATGGTATAACTATTGGCCGACTTTTCTTGTTACCCAGCGTGATGTTATTGAAATGGAAATTCAAAAAAATAAAAAACTTAAACTAAAACGTCTTACGTTCGCATTTGTGAAGCTTTGTAATGTTATGACAAGCAATATTCGTCGCTTCATACGAACGTACATAGTTCTAGAAGGGAATGATGTGTGAACGATTTCATTCAATCGATTACAAGAAATTCTTACTGTATATTTCAATAAAGTAGAGGGAGTTTTTGCACTCGCATAAAGACTTAACGTCCCACGGAAGTCGAATTTACACATAAAAACATGATGAATAGATCAAAACAATGCTTTGATCAGCGCCTCAAAGAATACAAGAATTATTTGGTTCCAATTGGTAAGGAGGAAGGGATCCCTTTCCACCTTGGTCGGGTTAAAGACTGACATAAGTTCTGCCGTACTGTAGGTCGAGCACGTTTTCAGTACCAATTGGCAATGTGGAATGGACACACTAACCACTTTGGAAGGGTCCGAGGCGTATTCGGGTATTAAACCACATACTGCTCGGAACTGGTAATCAGGGGTTAGATCCTATACTCTTATTCCACGCACCCACAATCACACCTTACTTAACCTTAAGTTTCAGCTAATTCTCTTGGCCGATTAAATAACTTATTAGACGATTAGATCACCCCGCTGACATCTAGCCGTCCATTTGTATAGCTAATCCCCATTCTCTCAAGGTTCCTGATATCCGAGTACATTATACATTCTACAATGACATGTACCCAATCTTCATTTCGTGCTCCACACGCACATTCGGGTGTTTCCGATAGGTTCCTCCTATGCAAGAAAGCATTCAGAGGACCATGCCCCGTGAATAGGAAGCCCGAGCTCAGACAGAATCTGAAGTCGGGGTTTCCTTCCACAAAAGTGACATCCTGAATGTCCCTTCCTCCCTTTCTACATCATCGTCAGAAATCCAATCATTCTGCAACAATGATACACTCAAGTCCCTCCTTAACCTGATGCAATAGCTCTCTTTATAACAAACAGATCAAGAAGGGGTGTTCTTAACAGCACAATTGGATTCGTTGAGACGGAGCGACATACAGCAAGCATAATAAAACGCTGAACGGAGAAGAGTTTTTGACGCCTCAAGACAGTACCAGCTGCTTCCCACCATACAGTGACTCCATAAGTGCCACAGGCCACAAACAAGTCAAGATATATGGCGCCGTCACTGTTGACAATCATAATTTTGATGTCGTACATAGGTCATAGGTCAAAACACCAACTTATTCAACTCAGTACCAATTCAGTTGGAGAGATCATGCGAAGAAAGACCTGCCCATACCTGGCATCTCCAATTGTCGCCAAATACCAAAAAGAGAGAAAAACTACCGCACTGTTGTTAACTTGACTATATCCGCTTAAGCGGTGCCTATGCCAGTAAGGAAGAAGTCCAGTTAAACCCCTAATTGATCACAAACAAATCTAAAAGACATTCAGTAAATTAGCAGTAGAGATAAAGATGACAATGCGTGGAGGGTCGTTTTCCAATACCACATTTTATATGTCAGACATAGTTTCCTCGCGCGAAAATAACATCTTCCGACTAATTTTTAACCACCAGCACTTTTAAAGTGTAAAATTTCACCACACTTGCTTCAAAATCGAAAGACGCCCTGAAAACATTGTAAAACAAAATGTTTTTTTTCAAGAAGCAAAAACATTTCGTAAGTTCCTCACATAACAAAAATGATGCAGTCTTTTTTTAGGACCTCGGTATCTGCAAAAAAGCCTGTGCCGTCGGACTTTAAGGGTATATTCGCGTCCGTTTTCACAAGCTTCCAATCCGATGAGTAAGTAAGAATTTTAGGAAACACGAAAAAGATAAAAAATTTCAAAAAATACAAATATTATTTTTGTTAAAATTTGAAAACAAGGAATCAAACATTGCAGTTGAGTTACATTGAAGAGTATGCTGTATGGCTCAAGGAACGCCATATAAAAGGTGTACTGGGTAAGCTTGAAATTTTGTGAAAATATCTGCTAGATTTCACAAATATTCAACGCATTTCCGCAGTTAACAGCACAACTGGGGAGGGTCCGGTATTGGGTTTGATCGAACGCAAATTGAATGCCGAAGCTTGGAGTCGCGCGTGTAAGAAGTGTTCGTTATTGATGATGTTGCAAATAGGCGGTGCGCCGTTGCCCGACGTTTTGGACTTGGCGCGACATGCCAATGATTTGCCTATACACGCTGTGGTCTGTATAGGAGAACTATTTTATGTACCCACCAAAATGGAGCAATTGGTTGGTTACTGTAAAATCGTGGCTGAGAAATGCGCAAATCACTTTTTCTTATACTATCATTTGCCAGAATTGACGAAAGTCAAATGTAAGTGAAGCATCCTTTTAGTATTTTTTTTTTTTAAATATACTCTTCCTAAACCCAGTCAATCCCGAAGAGTTCTTTAGTAGCGCCGAAATGGTCATACCGACATTCGCGGGCTTGGTTTGTACGCAAACCGAATTGATGACGGCCATCAAATGCTTGACCGAGGATCGTATTATCCTAATGGGCGATTCGAAAATGCTCGCCAGCGGCATGTTAATGGGTTTCAATGCGGCCATTATGACGGTGGCGAACATGGAGCCCATATTAATGAAAGAGATCTATGACGCAATGTTGCGAAAGGATTTGAAGTCAGCTAAAACTAAACAACACTATTTAAATCAACTTATTAGAAATCATGTAACGAAGGGAAAGTCTAGTTGGATTTCCGATATGAAGAAGTGGTTCAATGAGAAAATGCGGACAAGTGACGGTTGTGGTATTTATGTTGGTACACCGAGAAAATTTGGTATATACGAATTGTAATAATTGAAGGAATACCGTTATTATTGTTTAATGTTCCACGTTTGTCAGATGAATATATTGATTATGGTTCTTAATGTTGTAGTCATTATTTCTAGTTCAAGAAAAGTAAGTCCAAGTCATCGAATGGTGGCCTCAGCATGGTGTTTTGATGTTTTGCGACCCGGCTGTCATAGAAACGGTATGGTAGTAGACACCAGATTATGGGTGTTAATGGTTGGATTGAACTCGTTGCTTACAGGATACAAGAGTACATGTAATCGCCTTTAGTAGCAGATCCCTTTTACTTTCGGATCTAAAAATCCTTGTATCAAGAACCATCTTTCAATTCATTAAGAGTTCAGTGGCTGCAAGGCACAATAGAGAACTCGATATTTTTGTAGACAACCGTACCTTCGTTAACTTGAATAAAGCTACATAAATGGGTTAACTTCACAGAATATACTGAGAGCATCTTCATCACACTACTCATACCTACGGACGTAATCGTTGGCCAATGTCAATTCAGCAAGGTGATCGCAGCTGCTACCGTTCGCTTCATTACGGCTAGAAGAATCGCGGAATCCCGGCCCAAGTTTCCCAGCCGAAGCAGCTGTTTTAGCTAACCAGCATGACACCTTACGCCATACCGATCCCAGTGATTACCGAATAAGGGATCTTATTTGGATATACGGCAAATAGTAAGGCAACACAAGCGGATGAAGTGGATAGAGCACATGAAGTTTTGCAACCTCTGCACCGGCGTGAGTAAGCTTAAGCGACATTATGACCGAATTGAAATTCAATTCAATGGCCATGCCTCCTCGGACTCGAAGAAGAGTCTAGCAAACCACCAGCATGGCTTCCGAAAAGTGCACAGCACCATCAAAAAACTCAGCGTCATAAACGCGCCGATACTTCACGACCTTAACCAAAAACCACTCTGTGAGAGGACCATCCTCGTAGCGTTGGATTTGTCCAAAGCTTTTGACAAAGTCAACCACACAATGCTACTTGAGGACATCGAACAATCCATACTCCCTCCAGGGTTGAATAGGTGGAACAAGCACCACCTGAATCATTCGTACTTTTTCGAGGTAAAAATTCCAAATTCCGGTGGGTGGTGTCCTCTACCCTTTGCTGTTTAATTTCAACGATGTCGTTAAAATTCAGACTGTCAATAACGGTAAGATTTTAGGAGACACCCTTCACTATGGTCCGACTCCATGGAAGCAGCACGTTTCCTGGGCCTACCGTTGGATGACCCCGATGACAACTTATCTGAAACTTACCACCATAACGGGGACTAGATGACCCTTACAACAACAATAACGCGATCCTCTATCTCATTCAACTAAAATTTTCATTGTGCTTTGACTTTGATAACTTTGACAAAAAAAAGTTTTAAAGTGCCTCAGTTTTAACTGTAAATTTTGACAAGCCACACATTGCTGAATAACAAAATCGTATGGAAAAAAAACGAATCATTTCGGCAATTGAAAGCTTCTAAGAACGCCAAAATAACTATGGACCCGGCAGAATTGAAATCTTTTGAGGGTTTCTTGGCGCCCGCATTCACATGCTTTGAAAATAATGAGTAAGCTCTGTAGTTAACAGTTAAATTTACTTTGAGACCAACAACAATTTTGCAGAGAGAAAACCTTGAATTTGGCACATATTGACGACTATGCGGAGTGGCTACAAAGGAATGGTGCCGTAGGCGTTTTAGGTAAGTGGACATATGTATGTATGCACAAATATAGCACTACCAAAGTCTAAAAGGCCAATATATACCGACGACAGTCAACAGCATTACCGGCGAAGGTCCCATTTTGGGTAAAATCGAACGTCAATTGAATGCCGAAGCTTGGAGCATCGCTTGTATGAAGCACGAACTGAAAATGCTGATACAAATTGGCGGCGCACCAATGCCCGATGTGTTGGATCTGGCAAGGCATGCGAGTAATTTGAATATAAATGGTGTGGTATGCATACCAGAGCTCTTCTATAAGCCGAGCGATGTCAAGCAATTGGTGGGGTATTGTAAAATCGTCGCCAAGAATTGTGGGCGGCATCCATTCTTTTACTACCACTTGCCACACTACACAGATGTGTTTCGTAAGTGCAGCATATAAACAGATTTCTTTCGCGTCGGTGTACATTTAACTGTATATTTATTATAATATTAGTTGATATGCCAGAGTTTTGTGAACTTGCGGAACGGACCATACCAAACTTTGCGGGCATCGAATATTCCCATAGTGATCTAGCAATGGCGGCGAAATGTTTGGCTCCAAATCGCATCATCATACTTAGCGATTCGCGCATGCTCTCCAGCGGTCTGTTACTCGGTTTCAAAACATTTTGCATGGCCGCATTCAATATGGTGCCGAATACGATGCGTGATATTTACGGTAACATGAAAACTGGCCAAATTAATTTAGCAAAGAGAGAGCAAAAACTTTTAAATAGTTCCATACGGGAACATATGACGCGGCAAAAGAAGGGTAGCTGGGTAAAGGCTATGAAACATTGGTTTAACGAGGAGTTGAAGAAGCCAGAGAATGAGACACCATTTACAGCGGGTCACACACGTAAACTCCACTAGTATTCATTCTTTTTCCATTATTTTTTTAGTTTGTTTGTAGTTTCCTTTTTTGAGATTCCAATTACTGAAATAAAGAAAACTTTGAGGATGTACCTAAAACCGACCGCTCCAAACGTGATTAGATCTCCGAAAATTCAGCACTTTGCCGGTTAAAATCCGGTAGTGTAGAACCTGCTGTTATGGGAATCGCCGGGTTACGGTAAACCCCCCTTTACATGCCCTGCTAACAATACACATCTGACATCCCTCTCCACATGGTCCGACCCCGTCGAAACAGCACGTTTCCTAGGCCTACCGCTGAATAAGCTCGATGACAACTTATCGAATTCCTACCATCCTAACCGGGATTAGGTACCCGTTACAACAACAACATCGCATAGAACTCCGTTCCCACGACAGTCGGGTCTACGTAACCGGAACGGACCCGGATTTTATTATCCGTTCAAGGACTGTCAATTCGGCAGAAATCTGCCGGTACAACAACAACAACAACAGTAGCTTTAAATACGCAAAATAGTCTTTTTTGTTCATATTAGGTCTGCTTCTCAAACAAAACTATCCATGATTTATATTATTTGCAAAAAAATATTGAAAACGAAAAAAAATCGAAAATTTTTTAGAAAAAAAAA
>NW_017535518.1:1460964-1496941 GCF_001853355.1 Bactrocera latifrons | reverse complement strand
ATAAAAATGAAAAAAATATTATGATAAAAATAAAAAAGACAATAATTGGAATGGAAATAAAAAATAATGAAATTAAAAAAAAATGTTCATGTTCAAAAGCATTTTTATTTCAATAAAACCAGGAAATCAAAACAAATTAAGCAACTGAAGGATGTTAAATAGTTTATTATAATTTTTATAACCCTTGCTAGTTTTATGAGACCTCAGCAACCAAGAAAAACACCAAACAATTTTGTTATATATTTGCTGCTAACTGCTAAACGATTTATTAGATGCATGTGCGTAAATACAAATGTAATTTTACAAATATTATGTGCCAGTTCAACCCAATATTTGGCACAATAACCATAATGTTCAATGCAAACTTAAATGATTAATAAAAAAAAATATATATCTTAATGGAATAATGGTGAAATTTTTTTAAAAAATGACATATGTATTCACACAAACTTTAATCAGACTTACAAATGTGTTAGAAAGAAAAAAAAATAAAATATCTGAATAAAATTAGTATGTGCGCGTAACTATTAAAAATTAATATAAAATGTAAATCGTATTGATGAGAGCATGCATGGCGACGGTGGGAATTTGGTAAGCAGAGGGGCATAAAAACTTAATTACAAATTATGGATATGCGTGCGACAATACAAGCCGCTGGAAGAATCATTAGAAATGTTTATGATTCCTTGTGCTCGCATGTGTTACTTGTATTGAATGAAAAACAAAAACCGACGATTATATGCAATAACAAGTAATGCGCGGCAGAAATATGCGATACAGCACACATACAAACACTTTACGCAATGATTCAGCCGACTGGAAGGTTGCACACACGCACACCACACAATACACCTTACGCTGGTGCGACGGCTAGGCAACTAAAACGTGTAACCACCCTCGGGTGCATTCGAATGGCCAGCATTAAATTCGAGCGCACCATTAACCTCTTGTGGCGCCAGCTCCGCTTCAGCGTCCTCGCCGCTATTGAAGTATGTATCCACCAGTGCGAAGGCCTTCTTGTATATTTCCTCGTTTTCATGCTCTTGCAGCTTCTCCAGTTTATCCAAACCGCCCATCTCCTCGACCATCAAGCATAGATTTTCGGTGCCGCCCAACTTTTCAGCCAAAACAAACAAATTACCGAGTCCCATGAGTACCACTTTAACCGTGCGCGGATCCTTTGCGTCGAGTAAATCACAGAATGGCTTCAATATTTGATATTTTTCAATCAGATCGATTATTTGTTCAGGTGTGCCACTCGTTGTGGTATTTGTAACGGCCCAGGCGGCTTCTTTTTGCGATTTGAAATCGCCCTTCTCCAAGACATTTCGAATGGGTGTGAAAAGACCTGGAGTTATTTGGAAAAAATTTATAAGGATAAGTTAAAAAAAAGCATTAAGTAAATGTATTAAATTAATTTAATATTATTTTAGAATATATTTCCAAATTAATAGCTTATAATTCCGAGTGAAATTTCTACAATTATCCTCCCGTGGTTTTTATATAATATTAAGGTAACATTTTAGTTGAAGTTTGGGAGTGTTCATCCTTCCTATGCAATACAAGCAATAATCCGAGATAAATACATATGTATATATCAAAGACCCATTTCAGAATATATTAATTTTGACCTGATTACCTATATTAAAAAAAGTTATGAAAATTATTCACATAAAATATTGCCAAATGCAATGATGTCCTACTTTAAAAAATCAACGTTGAATGCCGCCATATTTGTGATAATTTCGTACCACTCTGTTACAATTTTCTTTTCCTTTTTAATTCGCGATGTAGAGCACTCTTTTTCGCATATTTAAAATTGTATTAGCAAAAAAAATTAAATTACTTAATTAAATTCTTGTCTACGCTGCAACTATTCATTACCGTTGATGTGCTCTATTTTCTTTCATACAAATATTTAGACACAACTATGACCAAGTTTATTTTTCATTACTCTTCCTTTCCAAATTAACCGGTAAGCAGACCGCGCAAACGTATTCCAATGTAAGTGTGTATGTGCATACTTCCAAGAGTTTACAAACCATTTGGGCAACGGCCGTAACTAACAGTTTGATGAAATCAACAATTCCTCATCTGCTATTCAGCTAAGCAACTAACCACCCACTAGAATGGCAAATAAAAACCTCGCATTCCACTCCCTCACTCTAAAAAAGCGCTTACAAGCACAACATAAATAAGAAAAGTAGCAAAAACAAAGCAAAGCGTAAACAGAGAAGAAAGAAAAATAAAATTTAAACACAAATACAAACTTACCAGCATCGATAACGGCCTGAATCTGCTTCGGATTTCCGGCTGTGATATTACTAACCGTCCAGGCGGCCTCCTTCACAATATTACATTTTGGATGTTGCAGCAGCACACCCAATCGGGGTAAACCGCCAGCAGCAATGACTGCGTCCGTCTAGAGGGTTGAATTGTTGGTGACAGGGCAGTTGGAATTAAATTTCACGCAGGTATTGGCAGGCGACCAAAAAATTAAAAAATAAAAACAGGAAATGAAAATAAAAGAATAAGGCGAGGAAAATTAAATTGTATATGCGTATGTGCGTATGTATACTGATATTTTTAGTACAAATATAGTAGCAAATATGCAAATGAAATTCGGTGAAACCAAAAAAAAAACAAAGGTATGCAAATAAATAAAAATTAAGATAAAAATGTTGCTGTGAATTGGAGGCTTAAAACAACAGCGCCAGAAAAGTTACAATGCGGCGTAAATAAGCAATGAGCAAAGTAATTTTTGCAAATTGAAAGGCCGAAGTGACACTTTAGCTCGTGGCAAGATTTTTTTTGAAAAAAGAATTAAGTGTGGTGAAGGAGTGGTATGTATATAAAAAGCATTGCTTAAGTCTTTACCGGATTTGCTAGTAAATGAATATGTCGTAAGGTTTTGTGATATTATATTTAGAGATAATTTTTGTTAAAAATGAATTTGAGCCGCTTAGAAAATTTTTACAGAGCTTCTCCGCTCTACGCATAAAACGTGTATACAGAATAAAAAAAAAGTTAAGTTTTCTAATAAAAATACTATATATTTCCACGTGCACTACTCGTATACTATACCTATATGATGAATTGAGTAAACACCGAAAGAATGGCTGCTGTACTTTCTCTAAAACGCTTTCGCAGTACAATTCCACTAGCCAAGCAAAAAATTCCATCGTTATAGCCCCCAAACCTGTGCAGCACTGTTAGTACTACCTTCATCAACATGCTAATCCCGGAATCCAAAGTGGAAATTCGTAAATATTCATTTTCCATTTGTGAAATGTGCAGATTATGCAGCAGCGGAAGCAACATCAATGCCAAACACACACACACATACACTCAGCTAATAGCAAGAACTCATGGCACACAGACGCAACACCACCACCATGCCTTCATTAGCTAGTTAAGTACTAGCAGGTTGCCTGAGTGCCACCACCCCCAGCTTACTTTCTCGCAATTTTAATGCGGATCTGTGTCAAGTAATCGACGCCAGCTTTGAATTCATATGCAAATTTACACATAGTTATGCAAAAACTCGGCCACCAAGCTTTAAGAGGCTAAAGGGAGCGAAGGTAAGTTGTGGCGTGCATAACAGCAAGTGATTGCGACCAACCAACAGACGTATAATTCTCTACTACACAAATAGTGTTTGTTACCGAAAATTTTATATGTGCATAAGACCAGCGCTGTAGAGAGGGAAACAAATATAAATGTAGCTAAAGTCTGCTTAACTGACACACGGATACTAGCACTTATTGTTGGTGCAGCCGGTTCGTTTTGCATTTTAATCCTAAATCACACGTAATTCTGTTTAGCTGCACCTCCGAATGTGCATTAATGTTTCAATAAGCGTAAACACATACGCGAATACGAATGTATTCACATTGAAGTTCTCTGCATATAAATACATACATATATGGTGCATGATAAACCAAACACACTCAAAATTGCACTCACCTGCAGATCAGTACCGGTTACGATATTTCCTACGCTGCGTAGTGCTGGCACAATTATAGAAGGCTCGTCAGTGCCAAGCAGTTTTACTAGATGCGTCACTGCGCCTGTGTCGACGACCGCTTGGATTTTCAAATTTTCATCATCCGTCACATATGAGAGTGCCCAACAAGCATCAGCTAAAACTTGTGAATCATCACCTAAGAGTAATTGCGATATCACGGGCAACAAACGTTTAATTTCTTCAAATGGTGGTGATGGGTTTTTGTTGCGACACAAATTCGACATCAACCAAACTATGTTGCGCAAGAAGGAAAGTGGTGTTTCAAAATTTATCAAACCAAGTATACCATCCACAACATTATGTTGTATGACGATGTCACGTGCGGCTGCTCCGTCTCCGGCTATATTACCCAGAGCCCAAACAGCCTGCTCGGCAAGATTAATGGACTTAGATTTCAACAGCGCAACAAAATGTGGCACCGCATTTTGCTCGATAACGCAACGTGTTTGCTCCGAAGTGCCAGAAGCGATGTTGGTAAGCGCCCAGGCAGCTTCAAATTGTAGCAAAGGACTATAAACAGAAGACAAGATATTTAAAAGGAAATAAGTAAAATTGCAGCGCATATGGTTAACTTGAGTTTGCCTACTTCTCATGATTTTGTAGAAAACGTATGCAAATGGGAACAATGCCATGTCCTATCATCAAATCAATAGGCGGATTACGTTCGCGACTTAGCATTTTACGTGCAGATTGCATGCCTACGAATTGACGATCGACATCTTGACCGTTCATAGCGGCAACCATTTCATCGATGCTCATTTGCACGGGCGATTGGCTATTATTCTCTTTCAGAGGAGATACAATATCCTCTTCGTTGATGTTGCGACGTTTGAAAAGTTGATCCTCTTTCTTTGATTTGCGCAACTCCACAGTAACTTCATGGCGACGCATGCGAGAATCCTATTTATCAAAAATATTAATTATTTCGTAGTTTAAAAATCCTTTGTGAACTACTAACCTGTGAGTTAATCGAGTTCGATTTGTACGAATTTAAACGTGATGTATCTGATTTACTCATTTCGTTGCTGATGTACAATTATGCAGGAAATAAAGAATAATGCAGCGATTCTAAAAGTTTCGAAGAAACAGTAAAACATAATTAGCAGATGTAAAAGTTTTGATTTTCTAACGTGTAATATTTAATGTCAATATTCATACAAAACTACATACAGTAGAAAATTATTTTAAAGTTTTTCTAGCACTCAATTGACGTGCCGGAATTGACCCGGATTTTATCCAGCTAAGGGCTGTTTTATCGGCGATCTAACCCCGTTTGGATCTGAGAGCATTTTATTAATTCAAATTGATACTGTTACTCAAAATGGCAGACCAAACAGGGCATAAGTTTTACATCACAAAGGTAGCAGGCATTTTATAGTTTCCAACCCGAAATGTAAGTACATATTCTGAGATCTTATACAAATACATGAAATCCAGACACATTATTAACAATTTTCTAGAAATTTTACGAACCTTTTGCAAATGAAAACCTACCTGTCTTTATTTTAGTCCAATGAACTAGGTTTCAGTGAAAAATAACGTAACTTCACACAAATTTGCTGAATAAGTTCAAGAGAGGTTATTCTCACCTTTGTTACAATAATATTTAAAATAATTAAACACTTCAATTATTTTATTTTAAAAATTAAAAAAAATCTTAAAAGAAAATAATAAAATTTCATGCAGCGAAATAACTTGCTACTTCTTTCTATTCGACCGTCCGCTCGGCAATAAAATGCCGTTTGAAAATTCAAAATTTCCCCTACAATTCGCGCAGACTATAGGGAGACTTTTCAATGTTGATTTTGTTTTTGTATAAAACGCTCATGTGCAGGAAAATGGCAAAACACATGCAATGAAAAGGCGCAAATTTGATCTTCATGCAATATCTACTGTGAGTTAAACCGTGTAAACAGCTGTACGCTGATGTGTAGAGAAATAATTCACTTTTTTTCAAATAATTGGTTGTTGTTGTAAACGGCCACTTTTCGCAACGTGAGTTGGTATGTTGTCTCACTCTAGCCTGTGGTCAATGCTACGATCGCTATATGCATGCGTAAAAGTCTCCAAATGTGGTGTTGCCTACATATGAGATCAAAGTAGAGCTGCATTTTGCTTACTAATTTATTAGTTGGAAAAACACAGGGTGCCAGAAAGTAATATTTGTAGAAAATTTTCATTTTATTTTTATTTCATCAGCTGTTTTATAAAATAAATGATATTTCTGTTGTTTCGAATGTTTAGAGTAACCATTTTTAAGTACTTTAAATCGTGCATATTCTTTGTGTACTCCCAGCGCTGCATAAGTCATTTGCCGTTGACCTCTGCAATGTGAATATGCGAAACGCCACGTTGTGCTAGGCTTAAAAGCATTTATTATCTACATAATCAAGGACGTCTTATCAAAATCAAGCTGACAGGGGTCTAACATAGCATCCACAATTCATTTGAGGAGCGCGTACAAGATGAATAATGCTGAGCACATAACAGTCATGAAATGCTCTATTCAGCATTGGTAACATTTGGTCTCGCTGTATCTTTTGCGCTCTCTATCTCTTATTAAACACTGGTATGTGGAGCACTGTGCAATTTTCGCTCCACCAAGTGCCTTTTGCTAGAACAAAAATTAATTTTACAGTACGAGAGAGCGGGTGTGTGTCCAAACAGCCGTTAACTAATACGAAATGTACGAAGCAGCAGTCGCCAGCAGCAACAGTATCAGCTATGATATTGGTGCAATTTGATTTCATGCGTCAGTTCACACCTTAAAATCGTTTGGGGTGCTCCGACAGAGTAATTCGTATGCGCTGCAATTTGCCTTGTTGTGAGTTTACAAAATAAGTAAGTATCAAGCTGCACGAGAGGGGAGAAAAAACAAAGAAAAGTATATTGCAAGTGGAAATTTATGAAAGTGTAGTACGTCTTTAAGCACGCGCCGCACCCCTGTGAAATACTCCTTTCGGCAACTACTTGTGCACCTACATAAATATAAGTATACTTTCTTTGCGGTATATTCTCGTTTGTGACTTCGTCTGTGCCGCCCCCGTCTCGAGAACTATGCATGCAAACTCATTAAATGTCAACACAAAAATTTAAGTGATACTTTGAAAATTACTTCATTATACGGCACACATTACTGTAGTCGCTTTCTGGGCGCACAGCCAGTCAGTTGTCCCCCACATTGGACACTTCAAATTTGCCCGTAAACATAATTTCTTTTTAGTCGACTATGTGTACATAGGTCTCTGTTGCTGTTTGCGAACTCAACTACCCTCTTACACTTTTGTGGTTGCGCTTGGTTTACCCATTATTCACACGCGCTGTACGCCCGAAAGTATGCTCTACAAAGTGTTATGTGTTGGCGTTCGCTTTGGCTTTGAAGGTCAACAAAGTAGACGAAGCCGACGATTTATGCGAAATCCACCATTCGCTTTTAAGTGAAAACATTATTAAATGTGCTTTGAAAGCGAAGTTTTGTATGTAGAAAAGGTCTAAGCGCAATGGAAGCAGGTTTAAGGAGGGACCAGTGACGCACTATAAATGTTTTGAGAGATCTTGAACCAGAATATATATTTTTTTTAATTTCATATAAAGCATGTTGTTAAGATATTTTTGAACAAGAAAGTTAGGCAGAGCTCTAGGATTCTTCTTCTTTTTGATAGGCGTCGACAATGCTTACGCGATTTACGCCGAGTTATTCTTTTCATTGGGGGCGTTTTTCACGTAGCGCACAACCCGGGGGAGGTATGGTTCGCTTTCTTACTTTAGCTCGCCTTCAAACGGATGTTCTTTGGCTACACAGAGGATACTTGGTCTAAGACCGGTAGTCGCAAGCTGCTTGAGCCGTATGTAAAAGAATCGTTTCTGGCCACTCCCAACTGAATGGCAATCAGAGAACTTTCCTTCCTTGCGTGAACTTTTACACATGACTCCAACCTGCAAGCTGGAGGATTACGGATGTTAATAATCCAATCGATGAAGTCTTAAGCATGGAACCTATCCTTATATTATCTAAAAACTCACAAAATATCGATAATGATATCGAGAGTACATAGTTTTATTGAACTGAAAGATTTTCAGTGGAAAATAAACTGAAAATAGATATCTACGATTTAAGTACAAATTCTATCTCGTCCAGAACTGTAGAAATAGTTTATGTGGATGATAAAACTGCTTGATTTCTTAAATCATGAATTTGACTTGATTTCTTAAAGCGATATATCCGAAAAATTTACAGTTGAAAGAAGTCAATTCATCACTCCACTAAATACTATCGATTACTTAATAGTGAAAACTGCAAATTTTAAAACGTATCCACTTGTAACTAGTTCTGCATCATTCTCGAACCAATCTTAATCACTGTCTACATTCTTCACTGGTTGTTGAGTGTAAATTTTGTTTTCTCTTGAATTGCCCACATGAATTTGTTTATTTAGGTATATTTTGGCATTGTCTACCTACTTTAACAGTTTCGACAAAAATGCTGTCTGGTACTTCTTTCTTTAATGTCGGCTAGTTAAGTGTATGTGACCATTTAGTATTGGGGCATGTTGCGGTTGTCAAAACCTAGCGGTTTACTTGTATTGTCATCATATGTCAATAGAAAGAGTGAAACTGGTCAGAATTACATGAAATTAAATACCGAAAATCCACATGGGAAAAATATATAATACATATGAGCGATTAAAGGTTTTGATTTAGTTAACTATCCAATTTAGAGAGGTGGTCGAAAGTATAATTGGAAAAATAATTCAAGATTACTTCATTAATGTTTTCCTTATGATGACGACAGAGTAAAAAGACTCGTTTAGGCATGACTGCCCCGTCGATCGTCTCAAAATACTTTCTTCCCATCGGCTTTTCAGGCAAGGAAACAAAAAACACGCCGGGAGGCCACATCTGAGCTGTAGGGAAGCAGCGGAAGCCTTGGGATATCGCGCTTGGCTAGGTAGCTGTTCAAAAGAATGTGGGTGTGAGCCGATATCTTGTCGGATCCGATTGACGCTTCGTTTGAGCCTCTTGAGGACTTCTACGTAAAACTTGGCGTTGACGGTTTGTCCAGGAGGAACAAATTCATGCTGGACGATGCCTTTGATGTCAAAAAGCACAATGAGCTTCGTTTTCACTTTGGATTTGTTCATACTTCCAGTCTTCATCAGCGATTTCTTTCCGGCTCTCCAAAAACACCACTAAAGCAACATCTGGGTAAGCCTGTTCAATCATATCAAACGTCTCTGTCGCAGATTTACCGAGTTTCACACAGAATTTAATTGCGTACCTCTGCTCTAACGAACGCTGCATTTTCGGCAAGCACCACTCACAGCAACACGTCACGCCTAAATGCTTGCCCTGATGGAGAAGGATTTGGCTACACTTGGAATCTCCAATCTTGTAAACTCAGCTATAACCGCGTAAGCAATGTCTACGCCACTAAAGGAGAAACAGAAGAAGCTACTTATTACTGACATTGAGCTCCACTTTACAGCTTTTATTGTATCTCAGCAGATTTTTAAATGCGGTCCACTTATTGCGCTCATCGTCTTCCATTAAATACGTTACGAATGGAAACCTAGCCAGCTTATCACAACTATATTTCTGCTTTTCTTTCAACTTTAAAAGTTCGTAAATGATATTACCAGAGTAGACCCTATACGGCTAGGCGCTGCCCGACTGCCTGCTTTGCTGGCAACTTATTACCTCATGCTGCTCATTACGCAGTTAATAAGAAAGCGTACAAAAGACCAACTCCGACAGATGACGCAGAACAAATGAGCGACAAAACTTAGTTAAGTTCCGAGAAAAAAGCAAAAAAAAAAGACATAAAACAACAGAGTTGCACAGCACAGTAGTTGTGTGAAGTCAATGGACAATTGAAATTGTCTGCACTACATGGGCAAAGTCAATGTTCAAAGTCATTACATTTATACATTTGTCCTTGCCTGCATTATCCTTAGCCGCCATTTGCACTTTACGGTCGACTCTTGTTGGTAATTATCGGCAAACGGACACAGGCACAAACACAGCAGTCGAAGAGCAGCGCAGAGGCAAACAAATAAGTTGAATAAAGGGTGATCCATTTCGAGGTCTGCTACTTTTTTACCTGAATCTTCAAATTTAATGGAGAATGCTTGTTATCATTTGAAAGAACATTCTTCAGCATTTATTTTTTGAAGAAAAAATGGTCGCGTCTGAAAAGGCTTACCCGTGGATACTCATTTTCGATGACTCGTTCGAGCAATTCAACTTATAATTAGCGTATGACACTCGTGATGTTTTGCTTCAAGTCCTGAATCGAAGCGGGATTGGCTACAAAATACATGTAGACTTTAGGCCTTACATTACCCCGCAGGAAAAAGTCTAAACATGTGATATCACACGACCTTGGTGCTGACCGTATCTTTCCCTCAACAAATCCATAGATTAATGCGATATGTGGGAATCGGCGTCGTCTTGCTGAAACCAAGTGTCGCCGGGGTCACGAACTTAATTTTCGGACATCAAATAGTCGATTATCATGGCGCGATAACGGTCGCCATTGACGGTTACGTTCTCAACGGTCTCGACGTAAAATGCACCAAGTTATTCCATTCGTCAGTCCGAGTTCCTGCGAATGGCGCCGGGCTTCGTGTAATGCGTTTTTTGTGATTTATTTTGAAGAGGCGTTTCATTCAAAAAATATATAAATAAATTTTTTCTTGAAACCATAGCCTATCTCTAGAAGAATTCCCGGTAAAAGTGTCTGACGGCGAGGAGGATTTATCGCATAAAATTATCTAAAATCTAAGAAACAAAAAGTTTTATTAATGGGTGATTTTTTAGTTATTTTATGAGATTTTCGATGAGAAAATACCTTTTTCGAAATTGGTCTTTTTGCTTTGAACTCAGTTTAGTTTTCTACTTTCTTTAGAAACAGATTTTTTCTAGAACAACGTTTGCAAACTGTGCGAATTTACTACCAAAATAATCGTTCGGTTCGAGTGAGGGATCACGCGCTGAGTCCAATATTCAGTCGATATTAGCTGGCAGCAGAGTCAGCAATTCGTGCAACTCGTTTACCGTAGTGGATAATGCGAATCCTCAGAGATGTCGTCCAGTACGCACCGTAGATATTATTGCTGCTCTGGAGCAAAGTGCCGAAGAAGATCCGTATGAGTCCATACGCCAACGCGGATTCCACTTTGTAGAAGATTTTGCAGAAGGATCTTGCTTTGTGGGCTTACAAAATCCAACCTGTGTAAGAGTTGGGGCTGAACTACTTTTAGGCGCGTCATTCGATCGGTGAATTGATACAAATAAAAAAAGCCTTTGATACTGATTTTCAAAGGAAATTTTAATGAAGATGAAGATCACTTTCGGTTGGATGGACGTATCCATTATAAACAAAATTGTTGCATTTGGCCACAAGCCATTGTTGAGAAGCCGTCACATACTCAAAAAGTCACTGTTTGCTGAGTTCTAACGGCAAAGGTTGGTTCATATTTCTTCAAAAACGAAACCGGTTTTAATGTTACAGTTTATTGCGAATGGCATATAACCATGTTTATCGACTTTTCATTCCCTGTATTGGAGGATTTTGATGTTGACAGGCTTTGATATAAACATGATGGCGCTTGAATGAAACTTTTAGTCAGTACATTATCTCACGCCCTTAGCCTGTGTCGTAGGCTCCATAATATTAGGTGATTTAACAAGTTTTTTGGGGTTAAGAGGGGTCGCTGTCTACACAAATAAGCCCGAGACGATTGATGGCTTAGAAGAGAATATTGGCGGTTTTTGTTGACATACCATATGACCTCAATTGCTGCAAATATGGTCGAAAATTAGGGATCTCGGCTTAAATCGATGGGAAGAAAAGTCATAACTTGGATTTTTGGCTTCACAAAAAAAAAAAAGAAAAAAAAATATTTGTAATGAAATTTTTTTATAAACAATTTTTTTGTCAGCATTTTTGTTATGGAAAACTTTATTTTTAGTAGGGCCTTAAAGAATCAAAATTATTATCAAAACTCTGATTCCTTCGATAGCACTAACTATTGAATATTATTGTTATATTTATTAAGAATATTTTAAGTCGATCAGTCCAGCCGATCTCCAGCTTCTTTCGAGAAAAAACGAGCTCAAAGTTTTGGTAGCCCGATTATACCAAGTTTCGTAATATTTTTACAAAGCAGCACACATCTCTGAATTTATATTCCGGAAGAACTTCACATTTTCTTAGAATATTCCCGATCTCTCGAAATATAACCCCTTAAAGTAATTAAAAACTAGTGTTCAGTCCTGTTGGGACCTGCCTTGGCAAAGTAGCCAGTCAACCCGCTCCTTTTGCTTTCTCATTTTTCTCACGCTGCGGCGTAAGCGTGTTAAAACCAATTACAGCCCTTTTATCTGCATACAAACACCTTTCAGGCACACACACACACACATACACAGCGGGGACACGCTCATTCTTTCACACCCTTGGCGTTTTCTTAGCGTGGGATAAACGCCCTGTTGTTGCACTCACGCACCCATACTGGCGCGCTTTTCTCGCACAACTCACACATATGTATGTGTACCTATGTACATGCACTTATTTGCACACTTCCAGCTTTTCGACCCCACCAACTTCGGTTCAATCTTGTGGAGAGTCCCCAGCAACACTTGTAGATTTTTAATGATTTTATCTTTACTTCGAGTAAATTGCTGCTGTCGTTCGTACCTCTCATCGCCCCTCCCGCTTTTCACTGCTCCAACCCATTCATAAGCGTAAATCGCCTTTTCACTTCAGTTTCCATATACGTGAACAAGTGTCCAGGGTGAACGGTGGAAAACTCTGCGTCCAAGTGCATTTGTCGTGAGTGTGCGCAAGTGTGTGTGTGCGCGTGTATGTGTGTTTATCGGCAATTGCAAATAAATAAGGTCAAGAAGGTGTGCCGTTTGTATGATCTTTATTTGTACTTTTATTTCCGCTGTTTATCCCTTGCCTTCTCATTGTCCTTTCACGCGAATTTCTTGAACTTTCTTCTTGCAGGATTAATGTACTTTTGCCAAAGAAGCTTCATAATAAGAAATAAAAAAGGAAAAAACAATAACCAAATACAAATTACAAGAAAATTGAACATTGAAAGGCGTATGAATAAATTAGCTTTAATAAAGGAAAGTAAACGAATGAAAAAGACCTTTCACTTTGAAGGAAGCTCTAATATGCAGAAGAGCAATAGAGACGAAAGTGAAGAAACATTGACTGAGAGCCAAGAGTTTCTGGCACATTTTATAAAAAAATATATAAATCACTCAATAGCGAGTCCTCAAATATGCGTACGCAAGTAAATTGCTTGTGAGAGAGCGACATCTGGCGTCGAAACTCTGTCGCATGTGAACCAGGAACATTACCAGTTAGTAAGGCTTTACAAACACTACTGTTTCTGATCGTTGGCCATTTATTTGCATTTCCTTACAGTTGGTTATTATAGGCTTCGTAGGACAAGAGCTTCGTCAAGGAAGAACGAGATTTTAGACAAGGCTGCCTATAGTGCGACTTCTTCAATCTATTCCTAGAGAGAATCCTGAATTAATCTAGGTTAATGTAGTTAATCCGGATAAACGCTGCCGTCTGTCAAGGCTATAACAGATAAATCTAAATCGCATACCATAAATATAGCCAAAGAAATATAATAAGATAAGGAACCTTTTCTTCAGTCCCAACAGGATGATATGCCCTATATTTCATTATACATTTGCGTAAGCGTAAGAATCTGGTCTTTAAGTCTTATTTTGCGTTTCTAATGGAAGCACGTCTATGGAATTATTAAAAATGCCGCAGAAGTGTTTTGGAGAGCTTGCCTCATGTGGGGGCTACATCCAGCTCTGTTAATGGCCATCACGTCGAAAAAATTAAGAAGACAAGAATTGAAAAGCGTCGATTTCGCATCAGAGAAAGCAGACGTTAAGATCGCCTACTCATGGTTGGATTCAACACATTTCGGTGAAAGAGTTAATGCTTTTGCCAGAACAACGTGGAGTAGGGAACGAAAAAGAGATACTAAACAACGTTGAAGACCGAATATTTATCAGACACAGAACTGACGAGAACTGGATATATGAATATGACGTCGAAACTTTCCAATAATCTGGCGAATGGCGCTGTAAAAATTATAAAAAACCAACACTCGCTGAAAGCACTGAAGACCATCACAGCCGAAGCCGTAAGCGTTGGCGCTTTTATTGGTTTAGAAGCCTATTTTCCGTGGCTCTAATAAAAATTAGTATTAAAATGCCCAATGATGTATCTCTTTATGTCAGTCTGGGCCAATTTTGCGAGTCTCACTATGGATCAGGGATAACATTTTATAAAACAGATGCTTCTAAAGATCGATGGAACACAACCAAAGTGATTTCAAGAATGTCGACATCGCTGTCTTGAAGTCTTTTAAGCTGTACCTTTTCCCCTAATATTTGAACGTGCGCTAATAACCCGCATGATATTTAAATTCATACCGAGCACCCCAAGACACAAATATTCACATTTTATTTTCCATTATTTCGTTAGTTTTTATTAATTTAAATCTTTAAACCAGCTAACAATGCGTTTATCTTCAGTTTAATGTTTTGCGCGAGGGAAAACGAAAATCTCAACAAATCAACCGCGTTATCACATTATACCACGCTTAAGCTTCTTTCGCCGCTTCGGTCACAGGCGCTGGAGCTGCGGTGCTGGATGGTTCGGCATTGTCGCTGCTATTGGCTGAGCGCACATCCACGACATCGGAGTCATCGCCCTCGGATTGGGGGTAGGGTGGGAAGTGTTGATCTTGTGGGTATTGTGGCTGCTCTGGTTGCTGTTGCTCGGGTTCTGGCTGTGCTTGTTCTGGGTATTCGACAGGTGCAGGTTCGGCTGCTGGCTCTTCAGCTGGCTGTTGTTCGACAGCAACTGGAGCGGGTTGTACAAAGTGTTGTTGTTGTTGTGGCAAGTATTGCAAATACTGTTGTTGGACTGGCACAATGGGCTGTGCGGCAACAACTTGTTGCACAGCTGGTGCAGCAACAGCAGCGACGGCAGCAACTTTGGCAGCGACAATTGGTTCACGTTGGACGACGGCATTGAAACCGTTCACATCGTCAGCGGTATAGGTAACGGTACGCTTGTAGCCATCAGCATCGATAACGCTGTATGAACCAGCCACATTGCCACCATCACGGCTCTCCACCTGGCTCTTGATGTCACCGGTCAGGGAATCATGTACGCCATAAGAGAAATCATAACGAGGCGCCGATTCGATTTCGACTTGCTTGACAATGGGTGCAGGTGCGGCCGCGACGACGGTCTTGGCAACAATTGGTGCGGGAGCGGCAACTTGCACGGCTTGAACGGCTGGTGTGACGGTCTTAACAACTGGCGCAGCGGCGACAACGGGGGCAGCAGCTAGGTAAGACTTGGTGTAGACGGGTGCGTGATGGTAGACGGCAGCAGCTGGTGCAGCATGTTGGTAGACGACCTGGCGGGCGGGGCTAGCATAAGTAGTCACGGCGGCGGGCAGGTGATGGTAGGCGGCATAAGGGTTGTAGGCGTAGGTGGCAACGCCAGCCAAGCCGGAGCCGGCCAGAGCTAACACGGATAAGACACTCAAGAACTGTAAGTTAGAGTAAGGTTATGTTGTTAGATTTTTGGATGGTCTAAATTTTGTAACGGTATTGTTTAAATTAAAGGTAGAATGAGTATTATTATTTTGTATTAAATACAGTTAATTTAATTTTTTTTAAATCGTTAATTTGTTTATATTTTATTACTAATTATGACAATGGAATAAACAATGAAGTTTAAGAATTAACTTTTTTTTTAGCTAAAAATTGATTTCGTAATGTTTTTGCAAAAAATAAATTTCGAGCATATTTTGGGAACATAAATTTTTATAAATGTTTTCGAAAGAAAGGTGTACAAATTTTCAAAAAAATCAGCGCATAAAATTTTTTAAATTAATAGCTTTATTGATTATACATGTATTATAATATTTTTTTTTTTTAAACATCGAAACAAAATTTAATTATACTGCAAAAATTTCAGAAGTTATTGAAAATCGAACTAAAATCGAAAATGTTGTGGAATAACCTTTTAAGTTAAAAAATGTTTCTTGATTTTGATTTTTTTTTTTTAATTTTGAAATAAAAAATTTTGAAAAAGAAAATTGAAATTTTATAAAAATTATTAAAAACTTTATGAAGTTTAAGAATTAAATTTTTTAGTCCAAAATTGATTTTCTAAAATTTTTGCAAATAAAATTTCGACAATTTTTTGAAAATAGAAATTTTTTAAAGGTTTTCGAAAAAATGTGTACAAATTTTATAAAAAAACGTTCTATTTTTGTAAAGCGATAATAATCCAACTGTGAAACATTTTTAAAATTAGTAGTTTAATTTAAAATTACAGGTTTTGAGTTACAAAATAACGTTTTTTAAAAAATTTTGAGGAAAATTTTAAATTTCCTACAAAAGTTTTAAAAATTTAATCAAAACTAAAAGTGTTGTAGCTAATATGCTAAATTAAAAAACTATTAATTGATTTTAATTGTTTTTAATTTTGAAATAAAACATTTTGAAAAAAAGTCTACACATTTTTTGATATCATAATTGACTTTCTAATATTTTTGAAAAAAAAATTCGAACATTTTTAAAAATATAACTTTTTAAAAGTTTTCGAAAAGAAAATGGTGTACCATTTTATAAAAATTTTTCTAAATTTGTAAATTTATTTTTGCAAAAGGTTAGAAAGCAAACTGCAAAACATTTTTAACATAAATAGTTTTATAGAATATTAAAGGTTTTGAGTTATAAAATTAAGTTTTTTAAAATACTTAAAAAAAAATTAAAATTTTTTACAAAGTTGTTAAAAATAGAATTAAAATTTTAAATCTTCTGGAAAATTACTTTTTTTACTTTTAAGTTAATTTTTTATTTTTATATTTTGTTTATAAAAAAAACTAAAATTGTGAAGAAAAAAATTACAACTCTTAAAAAATTATTAAAAGAAGAAATTATTCTATAAGAAAGCATTCAACTTTATGCACAAAAAAATTATAACAAAATTTAAATATTTAAATTTTTTTCGAAAGTACAAAAAATTTCATGTTAATAATTTTTCAGTTTTTTTTTTAATTTTTTGTACAATCTTATCAAAGAAAATCATTTTTAAGCTCTACACTTCAAAGAAAAGTCTTATTCATCCCTCCTAGAAATCACTGTTGTTGCTTTACAAGCTTTATCTACTTGCGTTCAAAACGCGCTATCTTTAATCTCATTTATGCTTTCTTCAAAATTAGTTGACCATGGTAAATAAAAGAATTTGCTGTGCCGAAAAAAATTCAGTGCGCGCTAATGAATTCCTATTCTTTGTGATAATCAACGCTGCTTTGTGCCGTTTCCGCTTTCATAATCCTTTTCTTAGCAACTTAAGCTGCCACTGACAGCCGCGCCTCGCGCAAATACATACAAACAAACCAGGCGGCGATTTAATATGCATTTCACAGAATGTTGATTCTGAGCTGAATTTTTTTTTTTTATTTATTTATTTTGTGCGATTTTATTAATCTTATTTTTGCTTTTTTTGCTGTTGTTTTTTGTATCCTTTTTCCGTAGCCGTTTCGACACTTAATTAATTTTTCTATATTTTGTATATTTTTTGTTTAGTATTTGCCTTTCCTTTGAGCAAAATGCGTTAACACCAAATTGCACTTACTTTGCTTGCCATCGCTGCTGAAGATGATTAGAAATTTTGTTAAATAAAACACGCCACGCAAAAGTAAATTTAACGAGGATACGCAAATCCCTTTACTATGACCAAAGCAACACTGCTTCCACTGTTGCACGGTGAGCTAACGACTGTGTTGTGATGCTGTCAAAAGGCGGTGACAACTATTTTATATGCTACGCAGCGTAGGAAGCCAGCAACAAAGGCGAACAGAAAAGGTTATTTTGGTATTTTGGTAAAAAATAAGAAAAAGGTATGAACAACAAAAAAGTGTCGAAAAACTGTAGCAATTTGAATAAGAGACTCGGCAAAGAAGCCGAAATGGCACGCCAAAGCTCGCCAGCCAATAAGCAGCAATAGACGAAGCTTAAGAAATACGAAAAAAAAATTAAAAACTAAAAAAAGTGTTGGTTTTCATGCCTCGACGCATACATATTTGTTGTAAGTACATACATATATGTGGTATGTATATGTATGAAGCATTGATTTGTATGCCAATTACTCACGGCTGCTCGAGCAAGTGCCAATACAATTTTCGGCATCAACTGAACTGTTTCGAAAAAATGTCGAGCCGGATGACGAGCGCACGCGAAAAACTGGTTAACATGCGGTTGCGAACACTTGAATGCGGGTGTGGGAGTAAGAAAAAAAACAAATAAGGGAATAATTTAAAAATAAAGAAAAATAAGTAAAAAGTTCATACAAAATAATTTAAAAAGGAAAATAAAATTATATTTATTATTTCCTACGTTTAAATTTATTTAAAAAATAATAATTAAAAGAAAAATTAAAAAGAAATAAAACTACAAAAAAAAAAAAAATGCCAAAAATTGTACCAAAATTACCGAAATCGCACCAAATTTGTCAAAAAAAAAAAAAATTATGACCAGTGTATTGTAGTTTTAATGATTACACTCGCAATAAAGAACTGTTCCATTCCAAGCTCTTCACATCCTTACGTATAACTGCAAACGAAACCGTTGATTTTCGGAAAAGGCAAAAAACTACTGGACGATGAGGAATGCCGTGTCCAAGCGGAGAGGAAATAAACTGCCTACAACACTAAAGAGCTAAAGAGGAAAGCGAGACGCACGTGCAGCCAACAAAAAAAAAGGGAGATCGAAATGCGTGAGTATGAAAAACTTGACAATCTGGCGAGGGGTAATGCTCGAAAATTCAACGCGACGATGTGGCTACTAACAGAAGGTTTCAAGACCTACACTTGTAGAACCAGATAGTGACTAACTCCCAGAGCATATTAAAATTATGGAAGGAACACTTCTCCAGCTTGCTGAATGACAGTGAAAGTATAACACCAGGACATGATGAACCCGATTCCACAATCGATGACGATGGACCGGACGTTTCATTGTCCGACCCTGAAAACGTTCGAATAGCAATTACCCGCCTGAAGAACAACAAAGCGGCGGTTGTCGATGGATTGCCGGCTGAGCTATTCAAACACGGCGGCGAAGAACTGATAATGAGCATGCATCAGCTTCTTTGTAAAATATGGTCGGACGAAAGCATGCCCAACGATTGGAATTTAAGTGTGCTCTGGCCAATACACAAAAACGGAGACCACACAATCCACAATAAGGTTCTATCAAGCGTATTGTGTGAAAGATTAAAGCCCACCGTTAACAAACTAATTGAACTTTATTGGTGTAGCTTTAAGTTTGGAAAACCAACAATTGACCAGATATTGGCCATGTGCCAAATCTTGGAAACGACCCATGAAAAGAGAATCGACACACCATCTCTTCGTCGATTTCAAAGCTGCTTTTGACAGCACAAAAAGGAGGTGTTTTTATGCCGCGATGTCTGAATTTAGTATTCCGGAAAAACTAATACGGCTGTTGACGTTGAGAGCAACACCAGAAGCTAATTCAAGATGGAGTAGAACCTCCCCGAGCCGTTCGATACCAAACTAGATGTCAGACACTCCCTATAGTGCTACTCCTTCAATCTAATTCTGAAGAAAATAATTCGAGCTGCAGAGCTGAATTGAAAAGGTACAGTCTTCTATAAATGCTGTCGTCCGCCGATGATATTGATATCATTGGCCTTAACAATAGCGCCGTTAGTTCTGCTTTCTCCAGAATGGATAAAACAGCGAAGTGGGAAGGCGCTGATAGTGGACGAGAGCAAGACGAAATATCTATTTAAAAATATACTAAAAAATATGCTTCAAAAATCGCAGCAAATCTATTAAAATCGGCAAATTGTAAGATTTTCGAAATGCAAAATATAAAACAAGGTATAAAAATAACTGCAAAATTGTCACACAAGTGCAAAAATTAAAAAAAAAATACTACAATAAGAGCGCAAACTTGTCAAATCATGCTGATCGATCACTGGATTTCAATTTTCGTTAGCAACGCACAATTTGATTACAGCAATTACCACGTAGTGCACAGGCATATATTTTATTTTATTTTATATTTTTTTCTTTTGCTTTCTGAACATTTTTTAATTTATTATTTTTGTCAATTTTACCACGCTTCAATTGCTTGGCGGCTGCTGTGACAGTTGTGGCGCCAAAACTGGTTCCATATTGATTTTTAAAGGGCAATAATGTTGTCAATTGATACATTGACACTTAATCCGCTTAGCGGTCAAATGCCAGACGCATGCACTAACACTAACAGCAGACAAGTTGACATATACATACATACACACACATCTGCAACATCTGGAATACACATCCGTACAAGCATGCGTTTGGCTCAAAGGGAAGAAAAACCACATAAATTGATTGCTATCAGTTGGCTTTTTATTAAAGCCTAATTTAGACCTAAAAATGTTTGATGAAAAATTTTGTGAAAAAAATGTAAAAGTACAACAAAGGGAAAAATTAATGAAAAAAAGTTGGAAGATAATTTGAAAAAATAATGTAAAAAAATTTAAAAAAAAATTTAAAAAAAAAAAGAATTTATGAAAAAAATTTGAAAAAATTTTGGAAAAAAAGAAATAGAAAAAATTTTAAAAATTGAAAAACAGCACGCCAAGTTTAATTAAAAGCGGAGTTTGACATTTATTAATTGCTAAAAAGCAATTACACGCTTAATTGCTGGCGAAATTTTTAGCTTAAATAAGTTGGTCGAAATCACTAAAAGTATACATGCAAAAAAATCGAAAACGGACGCGTAAAAACGTTAATTTCGGCTGCACGAAAACTATACCCTTCACAAGTGCATTTTTTATAACAGCAAAGGGCATAAAAAGACCTTTATCTTTATATTGATAGGTCAGTTTGTATGCCAGCTATATGCTATAGTGAACCGATTTAAACAATTTCTTCGGAGATTATATTATTGCCTAAGATAATAACAGATATCGAATTTCATGAAGATATCTTCTCAAATAAAAATGTTTCCCTACAAGGGCTTGATTTTGATCGTTTCTTCGGAGACTACACGATTGCCTTAGAAAATAATCCACGCCAAGTTTCATGAAGATATCTTGTCAAATAGTCGTCGATATCGGCGTAGTAGTCTCTTTGGAAGAAAAGAATTCGGCTCAGCTCGTAGCTGATCTTTTATATCTTATATATATATACTTTACAGTGTCTCCGACGTTTTCTGCTGGATGTCACAAGCTTCGCGGTAAACCCAATATACTCTGATCAGGGTGTAAAAAGTTATGAACAATCATCGACAGCCTTTTTTCGAAAGACGATACGTAATAGTTTTGTCACTTAATCATACCAATCACCTCAACTTTGCCTTTTTAGTTGTCATGCACCTTTGCTGTAGCATTATAGAGTCAATGTGTGCTTTACTGACCTACAAGTGAAAACACCTACACATACAGGGTGGATGAATTTTGCTACATTAAGAAACTCAAATAATTTTTTTTTTCAGTGTATGGAATTAATTTTTCTTTTATTCATGTTAAAGCTCAATGAATTTTATTAAATATAGCTTAATTAGTTTTAAAAATAATGCAATTTAAATGCCCCCCCTGTTCGTTGATGCATGTGCGGTATCTTACCAAATAGTTGTTCATTACTGCTTGGAGAGTTGAGACAGGAATATGTAGCCGCAATTGTTTCTCGAATGGATTGCTTTAGTTCATTCAAATTTGTTGGTTTTGCTTTGTAGACTTCCTGTTTGCAATAACCCCACAAGAAAAAGTCAGGTGCAGTAAGGTCATTTGACCTGGGTGGCCAACGGAATGTGGCGTTTCTGGATATCAGCTTATTGGGAAATTTTCATCGCAATTCTGTCAKAACAGGTTGGGCTATGTGAGGAGCTGCACCATCTTGCTGAAACCACATAGAGTTGAAAGAAATTCTCATTCGGCGAAATTGTGAATAGAAAAACTCTCAACATGCTCAAGTAACGGTATCCAGTAACCATAACGGTGAGACCGTTTTCTTCGAAGAAGTAGGGCCCGACAATGCAGCGTGATGAAACTGCACACCGCACTGTGACACGAAGTGGATGCAATTCCGTCTCATGGAGTATCTGTGGGTTGGAAGCACTCCATATTCGACAATTTTGTTTGTTTATATTGCCGTTTAAATCGAAATGGGCYTCGTCAGACATGAAAAGACAGTTCAACATGTTTCCATCCTCTTCCACCATTTGAAGCAAGCGAATCGGCAAGTCTGCAGCATTCAGTTTATTGGCCATATGAATTTTATATGGGTCCAAATCTTTGTGCATAATTGACTGTCTGCTTACACCCATTTGAGCAGATAAGCTTCTTGTCGAAACACGTGGATTGTTTTGTATGGCAGCAGCTACAGCAGCGATTGTTTCCTCGGTCAAACTGAAGGGTTTCGAAGGTAAGGTCTTCTGTTGACTGTCCCATGCTCGGCAAAATTGTTTACAAGTCTCATTATGGTCCATCTGCTCGGAGGATTGCCGCCAAACGTGCGTCTGTACTCTCTTTGAACCGAAACTACGGACTCCAGTGCGTGATAGCGGCGGACAATCCAAATTCTTGTTTCAGTGTTCCAGTTATTCATTTTTGTTAAATGTAAAAGTCAATCTGCAAAATAAAAAATAAAAAAATTAACCAGATTCATCAAATAGGAAAAAAGTTATTTAATTTTTTTTTTTGGTAGCGGCCTTCATCAGCCACCCTGTAAATTTGATTTACGAGTATAACATTTACTTTCTGCACTTTAACTAAAAAATCGGCCAACTTGCGCTTTTTACAATGTAAAATTTGCACTCAGCGCTTAGCAACCAAACAAAAGGGAATTGTTGTTGCTTATTAATTGTTATCGCAATAACATCATCCAATTATATTAATGTGAATAGGACAATTGAGAAATTTTTTTGAGCAAAACCATGTGATAATACATTTGTTGAAATATTGCCAGCCCAGTCGGCGAACTTTAATGTTTGTGAGTATTTTTTAAATACAGATTCAAAAGTCCTTTTGATTTAAATTTAATGAAAACAGTTTTAAACTATCGCTGAAGGCCTTAAAAATGCTAAAAGCTAAAAATAAAATAAGGATGAAATCCATTGGAAAACGAAGAGAATATGACTAAAATAATCAATAAAATGACTAGTTCTATGGAAGAAAGCAAAGATCTACACTTTTTTTGTTTTCAACTTTTTCACATAAACTCAATATATACGTAAAATTTTCTTAGAATCAGGTTAACAGTTTTTTGTTTTCATCTTTTACAACATTTTTTCCCATTTACGAATTTACTTTTTATCAACTTACCGTTTTATGTCCTTAGCATCTTGTCGGACGCTATTTATCAGAATTGTATGAAGAAGGGTGAGGTGGAAACGTCCAGCCTTGTAAGACTGAAGCGGTAGTCTTTTGATCGGACAAAAAAAGACACAGCGGAAACTAACATTAACCGTTTGAAAAAATTGTGACAGGTTGAAAGTGCTTTATCGTTTTGGAAGAGTCTTCTGAATCATATTTCTTCTGCTTCGCCGAAGGAGAGACTACCGTGATGTTTCAGGCTCAGTATATAGGAGATTTTATATAACACAAAAGACCGGCATTCTAAACTGTTCAAATGAGATCCCTCATAACATAACATAACAGCAAACTGTTAATTTTTTTTATTCCTTTATCACCTTATTCTGACTTAATAGAGATAGATAAGTCGCTAAGCATTCCACCCTTGATCTCATTGCCCACCCGTGGGTATCGAATTGCAGAAGTTCTTTGCTGAAGCATAATTTCTCATGCAAAGGACATAGCTCAACCAGCGCATTCTTGGGCTTTTATAGCACTGATATACAGCGCTCACGTGTTCAGCTCCAAGGACCTTGCGGAAAACAGTTCTTTTCGAAATGCATCTTGGTTTAACATCGTTCATGTTTCTGCGTTGTATAATAGGACGGGAATAATAAGATACTTATGCAGGGTAATTTTTGTTCGTAGAGAGCGTAATTTGCTTCTGAATTGCCCACTGATCCCAAAGTAATGATTAAAGCGACTTTTCTCTTTAAAATGTTCAAGATGAATTCGGAAAGAGCTTAGAATACCTTATGCGACGGTTGCTGTTAAAAGCATTCCCCAAATTATTTTAAAGGACGCTGTCGAGTTAGACCCCAAATCTTGCGTTCTAAATTGCGGTTTGAATAGATGATCAGGGATTCTATTATAAGATGAAGTAATTCCTCAAACTTTGAAACTTTGAATATTTGATACATCATCCCCTTGCTCCTGAGATGTTCGTCATAACTGAAACTGGTCTCTCAGTTTATGTTTAAAAACTTTAGTCTAGTCCAGTAATTTTGAACCGCCTCATGAAATTTTTTCTATATAATCTTTTTATAGAATGGAATACCTGGAATAGATGATGAACCCGTGATTATCCCAATCGATGACGATGGAGCAGGCGTTCCATTGCCCGACGATGAAGAAGTTCGTATAACATTTACCCGCGTGGGAAACAATAACGCGGCGGAGCTTGGAATGTAAGTGTGCTCTGCCCAATCCACAAAAAGTTAGATACCACATTCTTCATCAATTACAGTGGGGTAAGCCTTCTCATATAAAAATAAAAAGGCAGTTCTTGAATCTCTTTAGATCTCTACGTATGTAAAATGCGTCGAGTCGTTCCATACGTCAACCCGAGTTGCTGCAAACGGCGCCGAATCGAGTTCCACGGTCTAAATGTGCAGTCTCATCTATGGCTGCTATATTTTTTACTGTGTGCTGGAAGTCATCTATTTGTTCGACTATAATTCAATAATGAATGCTGAGTCTCAAGATAATGGTGTTGCGAATAGAACGCTCAGTAGGCCGATTATGTTGACCATAAATTGAGCGATACGCTCGAACACACATTTTTTTACAGAAAGTGAATTTTCGTAATAAAGTTGAACGATTTGTAAACGTTGTTCAGGTATAAGTTCTTCAATAATGAATTGCCAAATAATACTGAAAAAAATAACATGATACCGATTCACGCGTGATATTTAAAAAAAGGGACTACTAAAGAAGGTATCTCTACTTGGATCACCCTATATATACAGAAGTTAGAGAGTTTGATAGTAATGGCGTCTTTTGGCTCCACTTAATCACTCCAGTAATTTTGAAAAATGTCGGTTTAAGAAAAGAGGGTTAAAGATAAACTGATGGAATTGATTGAACTGAGCGGGCAACACTTTAGAAAAATTTAAAAAATATTTAAAATTTTAGTATGTTTTTTTTTTTTTTTTTTTTTTTTTTTTTTTTTTTTTTTTTTTTTTTTTTTTTTTTTTTTTTTTTTTTTTTTTTTTTTTTTTTTTGAAACCTACCGACCGAAAACTCAATTGATATTGTTTTCTGATTAAACACTTAATGCGCCCTTAATTTTAGTTTAACTTTCTGTTTCAAGCCTGACCATATGCCTTTGACATTGAGACAATGCTAATTTGTGTGTTTCTTATCTAACCTATATATTTATATGTCATACTTTTATTGAAATCGAGAAATCCGCACAATCGCAATCAATTTTATTTACTTTATTTATTATAAAAGTCTCAGCATGAGATCGCACTTATCAACTCAACCTGAAGGCGTTTAGCTTTGGCGGCATAATTGGTTTCGCATTGTTGACTTTATTATTATTTAATTAAGCTTAACTTCATCTTGCAAATTTACAAAATTTGTTCAACAATTTGCATATTCAAGGGTAGTTTTATAATCAAATCGCTTACCCTTTACTTTTGTAAAACTAGTATTACTACAATCGCTTATTTAAAAGCTGTTGTGCTGAGATGGAAGATTAGGAAGCGAATTTACGACTAAATTTAAAAACGGTAACGCCTTAGAAATATTAACTGTAAATTCAGTTAGTCAAGACACTACTCAAGAAGATAAGCACGCCAGCAAACCTGAGCAACAAGACGTTGAAAGGACTCTGTCTGATTCAAAGAGCTTCAATATGCTTCTGGGGGTATATTCATAACAGAGCAATTGTAGTCACTCCTGCTTATTCGGCATGTGCTATGTATATATATATATAGTTGTGTGCACATAAATTAGTGTTCAACAGAGTGAACATGCCACTGACAATGACATTGATTCCATAATCACAGCAAACAGCTGAAACTATCCATCATCTGTGCGAAGGTGAACTGCTAATTGCTGTTGCATTGCGGTTGTCGGTTGCGGTCATTCAACTAATGTTGTGCGGCAGTGTTGCCAACTGCACTGCATATTGCTGGGTTTATTATAGATCTTTGTGGTAGAGATCTACAGTTTCAATTCACCAGTTTTCAAATAAATTTTCTTTTTAAATTTCAGTCAAAACTTAAGTTTACTTCTATATGTTTAAAAGTTTGTGATATCGTACATATGGCAACACTGTTTAGATTCTAACAACAGTTTAGTCAGTGAAGTGGTTATGTATTACCCGAATTTTTGATTGTTCTCCGCCTCGTCGCAATGTCTTACAATTACTCACAACTAACTGCGTCTAACAACTCAGCACTGAATTGCCTTCCCAGCGTCTTGGTAGCCTAATCAACAGTTTTGTGCGAGTGAGCTGTAGTGATAATTAATTTATTGCACTAATAATTTGCTGCAGCAATACATACATATATATTTTATATAAATATATATATACATCTCTTTGCTTGAACACTTGCATTATATAGTGGAAGGTGAAGGAGTCAAAAGGAGTTTAAAAGTTTAAAATTGTATTATTTGGGAAGGAGACGTGTTTGTATTGCAATTTCGCCAGTTTTTACACTGCAACATAACAAAGTTAGAGGAATGTTGCGTATTGAATTAAGTTGAAATCGATCCAGCAGGTTCTAAGATATGAGATTTTAGTTAAAGAAGGGCGGTGACATGCTCATCGTCCAATTTTCACACTTGCTCCCATAAAACTCTCTCATGCCATCTCGAGTTAATGTCCCTAGGGTATTTAGTTATGATTTATCGCAATTTTAATAATCTCGAAAAACGCACAAAATCCCCGACTACCTCAGAGCTGTGGAGCGGAGCTACCTTAGTAACAGAAAACTGCTGCACCAAACTATGGAGCGATCACGACAGATACCGGTCATATGATCAGCTACGACGCTATACTAAAACTCGAGATGCCAAACGAATGGTACCTCAATGGAATGATACGGAAGCATGTATGGCTTGACGCACACAACCTCCAGCTCGCTACGGAAAAAACAGAGCTACTACTGCTAACAAATAAGCACCCATCCCTCGAAATAAGTATGCAAACGAGTATGGATATTAATAAGACGAAAAAAAGAACAGTAAACTACCCAGGCGTAAGACTGGACTCCAGACTAACCTTCTGGGTACTAAATCAACATGCCACAGGAAAGACAGCGAAAACCACATCCAAACTCAGCAGACTAATGACGAACATAGGAGGTCTGGCCGCAAGTGCCACATACGCTGCTGTCGTCTTATGATGCGAAAGGCGTTATCCACCCCCTCATCCGCAAAAAAAAATGTCGACCTCACTTAGTTTTAGGTGGTATGTACAATCGTTAGGTGAACAAAGCTAGGTAGTAGGAGTAGGACATTTCCTGATACACTTTCTTTATTTTTAATACATTGACTTGGTTCTGTGGCACATAGGATAGAAAATACCACGATCCAAAAGGACTTCATAAGAGGGTTCATGTCCTATCTAATCTACGAAATTACTGACTGAAATTTTTTCCAAAATTTTGTCCGTTGTTCTCTTATGATTCAAAGATCGAGAAAGTGAGTTATTCCACCCCAGCATTTCTAAAAGTTTTTGAAGGGTTCATTGCGGTGGTGAGATTTTCCTAAAGCAGGTTTGATATGTCACCTAGTTGCTTAACTAATAATATAATTATTTTTTATTTACTCATACTTTAGCTAATTTATATTTTTTTAAATTTTTTCCGGGAAGTCCTCTCTATAGTAAGTTAATAGCGTCTACTGGTACTAACTCAGGAACCGCCTTATTGAATTGCTTTTTCAATAACTTAAGACCTGTTTTTTTATTATTCGCAGATACTTCAATTTAGAACAACTTAATAAATCACTTACTAACGCTACTCATAACATTTGTCTCATAATTAGCCATAATTGTCATAAACTGTGACAAACGCGAACACCTATAAATAGCTGGACAAATGTTTCCCCAATTTTTAACGCCTCCAATTCAATTGTATTCAAAGTGCTTTTAGGTCATAATCTTTTGCTTCCGGTACACAATGGTGGCAAGTTGCCAAGCGAGGCAAGTTTCTCAACTTCGTTCCAAACGGAATTACTGACATTACTTTGTATGGGCTTTTTACAAATACGCTTTGGTTCTGTGACTGGTTTCGTAATTCTGCGTGGGTCATTGACGTATTTCAACTGTTCGGGAAAATTTGTTAATGACACATTGTCGCTTGAAAGTCAATTAACATTGATATTAATTAATTATATTATGTTGGGTGTTAAAGTCCATTACCGGATATTGTATTTCAATTTGAAATTCATAAAGTGGCAATTAAGACTTAAGTACATACTCATTGTAATATTTCACAATTGGCATTTATGTGTAAAATTTCGATTTATCAGCCGGTACTCATCTTACAGATGTCACATCAAATCTCACCACACTTTGCCAGAATTATTGATTAATTTACAAGCAAATATATATTTGAGGGTTAACACATATTCAGTATTGTTGCCGTAGTATTCTGCGAGTACTTTTGGGGCAACATTTTCTAATCTTTCGAGCATTTTGGGGATTCCAGCCGTAAAGAACTGCGCCAGCTCGCTGATCAAGCAGAAATAAAATTTTTATACCTTGTTCTGATATAGACCTTATTGGAGTTGGGGCTTTTTGCATCCGCCGGATCAAAGGGTAGTCGGATGGTCTGGTCTATAAGGCGAGTGATGCAAAACTTCCCAGCCGCTGTTTTTCGAATAGTTTTTAACAGGTCTTGCAATAGGATACCGCACATTGTTATGATGGAACATTAAAGTGTTGTATTTAGTCGGGCGTTTGTCGGCAATCGGTCGCTTCAACTTGATGAGTTCTTGTCGATAGCGTTCCCTATTAATGGTTTTACCTGGATTTAGAAGCTCATAATACAGCAAGCTCTTCCGCTTTCACCAAATACAGACCTTAATTTGCGCGTAATGAATATATGGCTCACAATTATTTCGTTGTCTCACACATCTCTAAAGTTTCAAGGGCAGATTCACTTCTAGTTAAGCCTTTATTTCGAGGTATGAATACTATAATTTAATTCCTTGACGCTAAACTATGATAAGGTATTAAAAATTAAATAGTTTTTTCGACCTTTGTAATAAGATCTAGCATCCATAATCACAAAAATAATGCAATTGAATTGAGATGGCCGAGATACAAAACTTTCGATATTTAGTCGACTGAGGACTGTGAAAGGTTGGTTGGTTGTTTAAAAAATTTCCCCCTTCAAAGAGACTTTGTATATCATGACCCAAACAGTGTATTTGATGGATTGATGACCAATTGGTTTCGAATGTGAGATCTATTAACAGACTGAAGGCCGTAAGGGAAGTCAAGGCGACTTGGAATCAATGTCAGCGAATTAGCTTTGATTGTTTTTTTCGTTGGTCGAGGTAAAAAATTATCGACATTTAGTCGATTGAGGTCTGTGAAAGGTTGGCTGGAAAATTCCACGATCCAGAGAGGCTTTATATGACGGGTTCATGTCCAATTGGGTTCGATTATAATATCTATTAATAGATATATTATATATTATTTGATTATCGTACGAAGTAGATATGGGTCTGAGGAAGGTTGGCTACAAGAGTTCGATCATAAAGTCTATTAACAGACCTGAATATCTTCCTTTATAATACAACGATTATTATTCAAAGTGCGACTGTGGAACATTGGATGAAAAATATCACGATTCAAAGATTGGGTTCGAACATGATGTCAATTAAACGACAGAATTATGGCCTGCAGGAGGGCTCAAGAAAACTTGGAACGGCTTGGTATCAATATCAGCGGCTCAAGTCTGATTTGTTTCATCGATTCAGTTCCGAAGTAAAGAATTATGATTATAGTTAGATACATCTGTTACTAATTATATAAGGATTTAACAAAGCTGTCGAATAATTTCAGAAAATGTGCTTAATGCTGTTGAATGAAGTAGTTCTCACAGTACACCATAAATACGAATTTAGTTTCCGACTTCGTCTACCTTTTCTCCTAACGAAAATAAGTTTGGTCTTACGGGGATACATATTCATTTAGAACCAATAATAAATATGTCATTGCACCTTTAATGGCACCACTGTGACACCACAATTGACCTAATGCCATCATTACTCGCACCAGCTGCGACCAACAAAACGTGAAGGACTTCGTTAGGGCCACTCGTGCTGCGCTGGTCGCTCGGTGGCTGTCAACCTTAAGTGGAACTGACACTTAACACAAAGCCAGTGACACGACATAAATGTCTTAATTACATCAAATTGCATTTAATTAAAGTCAAAGTGAGTCAAAGTGAGCCACATTCAAGGTCAATAAGAGCCCGTCGGCTCAAACGACGCCAAAATAGACCGAAAATCACAGACACACAATGCAAAGAAAAGGAAAGAAACCAAACAAACAAAAGTCAAAGGCAAACAAATGAATTCTAGGCTTTTCAAATGAACATTAATAACAACAACAACAGCAATAGCAATAATAATAGCATAAGTGTGACCAAACGAAACCAAATGTTGTTTGTACGTGTGAGTGTGGGTGTGCTGTGATGAATGCTGAAGAATAATAAATATACGAGTATGCTGATGTTGACAAACGTGATTACGAAAATTGTAACAAAATGTTACAACAATTGCAACAACACACTATCGCACGCATGTATTTTCTTGACGTGAAGATTTACGCCAACGAAAATCAGTTAGAATAATGCCCTGATAAATGATTCCTAATCACTGAAATAATAGTAGTATACAACAACAACAAAGTGACGAATTATACACACAAAGCACAACAACAATTTTGTCTAGCGTTCTAAAATGTAAACTCATCGAAGCAATAAGCCGGCATTGACAAACGGAAAAAAGTAGCAACCAATAGATTGCAAACAAGAGTTCCTGAGGCGCAAGAATTGTTTTATGAAAAATACATAAACAACAGCAACAACAAAAAAAATCTTAGACAAAATTTAGTAAACCGTGATTTGAAATGTTAAGTAATTTTTTTAATAATTTTTTTTATTAAAGCAAATTTAAACTAATGAGCCGTTAGTGGCGGAAAAAATTTACAAAATTGAAACCACTTGAGTGATGGTCCGTCTATCTGTCTGTGCGCTAATGAAATCGAAAATCAAATTTGTAAAGTGCGTAAACTAAAAGCTTTAATGCAGACGCATTTACACAAACATGCATGTACACATACATATACATACAAACATGCATACATACATACCTACATGCTTGCATTCCTCTTTGGGTACTTGCATTCAATTGGTATTGACTTTTGAAATACTTTAGCTGGCTCATGAAATATTTAACAGACGCGTGTTGTTGCCTACCAAAATAGGCCTAAATGAAATGTTTCATGTCTTCAGCTGTCTTTGGTGTGCTTGTCTACATATTAGACAAGGGGAAGTAGTTGCAGCTCATTCTAGCGCCAAATCACGTATTAGACAGACAACGCATTGAACTTGAACGCCGATTTGATAAATGACTAAATTGTGTGCAAAGACTGCCGGTTTTTGGTACTTTCTTGTATTTTTTGGCATTTCAGTTATTTTATGTGTGTTTTAAGCTAGCGGGTTGGAAGGGATACCTCGTATTTAAAAAACAAAATTTGTTTTGATTATTTTGGAATTTGAAGTAAGCAAGTTATGAATGTGTGTCTAAACACAATTTTGAATTATTTTGTAAGTAGATTGGTTTCTAATCGAATATTCAATATAGTCAAGGTAGCTTAATATGAAGTAAGCTAAAATAGGTAATTTATTTTCTACTAAAGCTTTGGGCACATCACTTTTAATCATGACATATTTTAGTTACAAATCACTTTTCCATACAAGTAATTGATATTTAACGATCAGCTATCAGTATGACAGCTATATCTTGCGATCAAAAAAGGACATGGGAATTGCAGTTAAATTCACCGCGTAAATGATATTTTAAAAGAATTTATTTTGCTATGTTGGCGGGACTGTCTTTAATTGAGCACGAAGGGTCATCCAGATTGATTAAGTTTACAGCAGCTACTTAAGTCGGTACACCTCAGTGGAAAAAATATCGAACATAGAATTCGTCTAAAACTTTTTATTTCTAACCAAATTTCCTGTGCGGAATAGTTGCTAATGTTGGAAAGACATATGGGGATTCAGTTTTATCAAAAATACAAACCTAAGAGTGGCACAAAGCCTCCTAAGACGGTCGCGGGATCGTTGAAGGCATGCCTTGTTCTGGACGATCTTCGACCTCTTCAACTGTTGAAAATTTTAAAAACTTGAAGGATATGGTACTTAAAATTCGTCTGGAAAGCGTTGAAAGATGGCAAAAAAGCTCGACATCACTCGCGAGTTCGTTCGAATGATTTTGGTGGATATTTGGGGTATGAAACGTGTTCTTACTCGACTTGTCCCGATAAAGCTCAATTTTTTTTCCGTAAACAAGTCTCTTTGTAGGTAGTGCTCATTTTTTTTTTTAATTTTTAAAAAAGTTTTTAGTTTATTTTTTATTTTTTATTTTTATTTTTATTTTTTTGATATTCGTAGGTTGCTGCATCAGGAATTTAATCTGGAGGGAAAAGCGGTCCATCATAAGTGCTACATGGCCGTATTAAGGAGTTTGCGTGAGAAAATTCGTCGAAAGCGGTCGGAATTGTGAAAGAACAATTAATGGATTTTACAGGATAATAGTGCACCAATAGATTGAGCCACGATTGTGACCGAATTTAAAGCCAAAAACACAATGAAAACCATCAATCACCCACCATATTCACAAGATTGAGAACAGTATGATTTTTTCGTATTCCCAACTTCAATTGGCGCGTCGTGGGACCCGCTTTCTGCCCATCAAAGAAATAAAACAGAATTCGTTGAGGAGTTGAGAGCCGTACCAAAAAGTGCTTATGAAAAATTTTCGAGAACTGGAAAAACCGCTGCATTAGTGTATTACATCGGTGATCATTCTACCTGTAGACTACGAACTATGTCTATATGGTGCTTTGCGGCAAAGACTTAGGGAAACTGGGTATAATAGGTGCCACGGGCAGAGACACAGTCAAATTGCATTCTTTCTAATTTCGATCACTGCATCGCAGAATATTCACCTAGCGATTCCTGTTCCGCTTTGAAACGTGCGAGGGATTGGTGGTAGGGACGAAGCTACTGTAAAAGAGATGCAGTGAGGTTTTTCGGGGATCAATCAAGGTTAAGAGAGAATGTAAAGGGTGGAGTTTCCGTCTTCTACTAGATACCGTGTCGTGTTTTTCAAGCGGAGGTGACCATCAAAGTATCAATGGATATATTGCTCAGTAGTAGAGTCTCCTTCAGAGAGGTGTGAGTTTAATTAGATATATGAACAGCAATGCTGGCTTTGAGGTCGCTGATTGTGCGCTCAAATACGCATGACCTCATTACCAACAGTTACAGAGTTTTTCTTAGACTTGTATGGATATTCCGCTGTGAAAATTACTGCCGGAAATTACTAAACTGGAGAATATGCTCCTCATCCGATTGAAAGCAAGTCGTTGTTCCAATGGTCTTTTCCGTTCTAGCGCTAGACTTCTTAACCTCTAGTGAACAATTCAAGAGCAACTAGAACTTGTACGACTACGAGATCCTTCTTGCATAGAGTGAACCGTAAGAGATCCTCCGAACTATATGCTCTTAGAAAAGTCAATGTACATAGACTCAAATGTAGGTACTTGATGGTTAATTTTCTGTTGTAAATGAAGCTGTTGTTGAGTTCTCTAGATTTGATTTATTGCGCTAACTTTCTTAAATAAGTAACTTAGAACTTTATAAAAACAAGCAAGTGTTACCGAAACAACTTTCATATTTCAGCAGTCTGATATTTGAACCATACAAAAATATAATTGGGGTACTCACAAACCGTCGTAAAGCAAAGAAAAATTGTTTAAAAAAATTGTTGTTGGATTTCATACAAAAATGAGTTTACACATTTAAAATTCTCAATGCTATGTTTTCGTATCGTCATAACTTATAACTTAATGAGGCTTGTGAAAACTCTAAATCTGTTAATATTTCCAAAATAAAATTTCAAAAAAAAAAGTTCTTGAATAAGACAAAACACAATCATTAGATCTCAACTTTAACAGTTACGTGTGCTATTCCAAAACATTAGAACTTTGGTTAAAACATTAAAATAAATACATATCTGCTATAAAGCCCTAGTATGAGATCTCGTAAAAAATATCTCACCCAGTCAAACAACAACTAATGCTGCTGTCTATGCTGCATTATCAGCTTAAATATTGCGCAACCAAGTTTTGTAAATTTCCAGAATTAAGAACCAATTTTTAATCCCAAATGAATGTCTTTGATACTATCAAATCACTACTTCAATTCAACTCAAAATTGTGTTTTTTTTTTTTTTGTGAATTTGCGAAATCCCAGATCTTGTTCCTATCATAAATGAGCCGATTATACAGCACAAGCTGTGCATACACATTTGAAAAAGTGGTTCAATAAACTGGCTTAAGCCACAAAGGGATACAGGGTGCTAGAAAGACACATTTAAGGAATAAAAGATATTTAAAACAAAAATTGGGAATGTTTCGAATTTATTTTCAATATCTGTTGTTGTAGCGACAAAATTATGTCGAGTTGACAGACTTTGCCCGGATAAAAAATTCGAGTCCGTTCAGGTTACATAGACCCGATTGTCGTGGGAACATCTCATAATATATGGTGTTCTACTATCCAAATATATGCTTTTCTTTCACATAAGAATTATGAAAGCAATATTTCTGGAGTTACTGTGAATATCTCAGAACACCCATATTGTATTAAAGGGAAATTTCCCATTATAGACAGTCCTTTTAACCGGACACCTTCCATAACCGGACAAATTTTATGAAGACAACGTTTTCATTAATATTTCATTTAGAGACTATTCCTTTAATCGAACATGGAAACATTGCAATGACCGGACACGAACAAATATTTAGGTGTCCGGCTTTGAGGAATTTCACTGTATATGGAGATAATACGGAGGCTGCTACATATATTTCTGACCTAGGCAACACTAAGTGTTGCCAGGTGCAATCTGACATTTCCAATGGAAAGTTTGACATTTTTTAGCATAACATCACTCAGAACGTTTTGTCATTTAATCGTGAATTGTTTTATTTACAGGGAATTTAAAAATTCATCTCGGTCAAAAATGGAATTAACTCGTGAACATTTTCGTGCGATAATTTTTCACAACTTCCGACGTGGATTATCACGACAAGAGTGCACCGTTGAAGTAAAATCTTTGTATGGCTATGAAGCACCATCCTATAGCACTCTGAAAAACTGGTACAACGAATTCAATCGTGGCCGAGACTCACTCAAAGACGAATTCCGTGAAGGTCGTCCAAAACAGCCGTTGTGCCAGAAAACATCGATGCCGTATGTGAACTGATAATGCAAGACCGTTATGTAACATACCTTCAGATAGAGGCATGCCTATGCATTTCTCTCACCGGCATACGGCATTCGATATTGCATGAACACCTGGGCGTAAAAAAGAGTTGTTCTCGTTGGATCCCGCACAATTTGACAATCGCTCAAAAAAAGGCTCGTGTGGATTGGTGTAAAGAAATGCTGAAAAACCAC
>NW_017535518.1:1351626-1460629 GCF_001853355.1 Bactrocera latifrons | reverse complement strand
CAAAACGTCGAATTGATGGGTCATCTGCCGTACAGCCCTGACTTGGCACCCAATGACTTTTTTTTATTCCCACACATCAAGAAAATAATGCGTGGTYAACGATTTTCGTCGCCAGAAGATGCTGTTGAAGCATTCAAAAACCATGTTTTGGAGGTGTCTCAATCGGAGTGGAAAAAGTGCTTCGAAAATTGGTTTGAGCGCATGCAAAAGTGTATAAATCTTGATGGAGAGCATTTTTAAAAACAATAAAACCATTTTCGTTGATAAATGTTCGTATTTTCATTATTAGGCCAGAAATATATATAGCAGCCCTCGTAAAGCAAAGTATCAAGTATCTGCTTATCCCTTTTCAACTTAAAATTTTTTTTTTTTTCATATATTTTTGCTTTTAACAGTAAAAAAAATGTAACTTTCGAATTTATAAAAAAAAAATACGATTACATATTGGGAAATCTAAAGTAGTTGGATTTATAACTGAAATTAACCTTAAATATTTCATATAAAATTCATCTTTTTCATAGCCAAATGTAACCTTTAATTATTTCATATAAATTTCGTTATTTTCTTCAAACGAAACTAACCTCAAATATCTCATATAAAATTTATTTTTTGCTTATTATTATTTATGACTGAAACTAGCCATGAATATCTCATATATAATTTTAATTTTCTCGACCAAAACTAATCATAAATATCTCGTGTTAACTCTCCCACGTTTCTTAACTAAAAGTCACCTTAAATGTCTCACACATATTTACCCTTTTCTTTAACCGAAACCAACCTTAAATATCTCATATATTTTTCTGGAAAAATGTTAAACCGCATAGAAAATTTTTATGAGAGCATTATATTAGCCCACTTGTAGCACCCTGTAACGCTTCTTTTAAAAATTTTAATTTCTATTAACTCACCACCCACATATCTACCGAATTATCGTTACACATTTCCTGAAATAACACGTTTCTTTAACTACTTTTGCTTGCGCTTAACGCGAAAGCACGAAATCGTTATATAATTCTTCATTGCATAACACTTATTGGCAGATTAATTCATTGAAAAGCAATTTGCAAACAAACGTGGATCTTATCAATGCATAATGCTGTTGGCATGAGGGATTTGCGCGACACTCACAAACAAACGCAAAGAATTGGAAAAAAAAACGTAGGCGACTGCGCTAATTAAATTCCTATTCATATCAATTTCATTTCATTCTTTGTTATGCTTCATGACAATTATGCCATTATAGCTGTCATTCTGGCGTTCATTCTTTAGCCATTTATCCACACTTTAGCGTTTTGCTATTATGCTCACTTTAATGGTATTTTATTTGCGCTCCTTGCTGGCTATCAGTGGTTTTTAATCTTTAGCGCTCGAATTAGCGTATTTTTCCGCGTTGCCAAAGCCCGCGGCTGCAGATTCAAGGAACTGCTGCCAATGCGAGACATACACACACAGTGTTACACTTAGCAGCATACACTCACCTTCACTGATGTATTTAGCAAAATAGTTGAGCTGTGGGAGAGATTTGTCAACAGTCTATGGCGCCCGCTTAAAGCATATAGATGTGTGTCTGTCCCATATACATAAGTATATATAACAAGTATTGGTTTGCATACCCGCCTTGTAATAGATGAGGCGTAACGAACGCGCAATCGATAAGTCATCCCGCAGTGGCTTGTGTTGTCGGTCAGTTTGCTTGTCAAAGTCGTGGAATTTAAGCCACCACGAGTCAGGCAGTCAATCAATGAAACCGATGATGTAGATGTAGCGTTTAGCTGGGAAACAAACGTTCCAGAGCCATGCCGCGGGCTAACTCGCACCTATCGATGAAATGGGTAGTTGGCAAACAAGTTTCCATTTTATTAAAAAATAAAAGTGGGAATATTATTTTTTTAATTGTCACGTTTTTTTACCTCTAAAATCTTATTTTATTAGTTCAAGTACATACAAATTTAGTTAATTAAACTGTTATTTATGTATTTTACCTTCAAAAGATTCCAACCATCATTTAAGGTGTGTGTCTTCGCTAAAAAGAAAAAAGGCACCGATCGCCTTATACTGCTGTAGAGGAGCCATTGGCAAAGTTGCAATTGGGGTCTCTTATCGAAAGTGGTCCTCTGGCTCTGCGACAGCATAATCAAGCTCATTATGGTCTATGCAGTCTTTATGTCGTGGAGGGTTCTGGAAAAAACCGCGCAGAAATTCGAGAGCATTCCACGTGCGGTGCTCATCAGCATGTGTGGTGCACTAAGGTTCACTCCAACCATTGCACTTTACGCCATCGTGCACGTAGTACCCGTAGACATCGTCGGAAATTGGAAATTATGGAGTCGCCAAAGCGAACTCGGGTAGTTCCTTCTCAGCCCATATACCGACGAGGGAGTTGTGGGTAGAAAGAAGCCGTTGGAGCAGAGAGGCAATGAGCTTCTTTACGGATGCAATAAAGGTTGGGAGAAGGTTAGTGGAGCGGTTTACTGTCCATCAACTCCAGTTTCAGGCTTCCTAACTTTTGCAGTGTTTTCCAAACCGAGATTGCACCCATAAAGTAGTAGTAGATCTGCTGCTCCGAAGTTCAGTCTTGGCATTCAGCGTTGGTCGAGCAGTACCTAACTATTAGTAACATCGAGTGTCTTTGTGATAAGACTGATATGGGTATGGTTCGGTGCGGAATCACAGGAAATTGCAAAGCTGATGAGCTAGCAAGGAAAGGCACTTACTACTAGATAGCTGGATTTCGCGGAAGCTAGACCAGAGTTGGGCCGTCATCGGTACATGCGCTTTCGCAAAATCCTTTTGGCCAAAGATCGATCACCGGGATCAAGTAATCTCTTTGCGCTCAATAGTTGTGCGGCTTTTAACAGGCCATTGCTCTATTGGCATAAATGCTGTATGGTTGGGAATCTTACCAAACACGATTTGTAGAAGCTGTATGGATTGTCTCGCGTTTGGGAAGTCAAGACTTAAACGCTTGAGAATGCACTCCTTCAGAGATCCCACCGAATTGGCGTGGGTTTAAATTAAACGCCCTTACAAATTGTCGCTTTGTTAATTTATAAGTTCGAAAACAGGAGTTCTTCTTTTCTACGGTCTCACAAAGGACAACATATAGCAGTCTGCGAGAGATCTTTGATCAGCCGTATAAACCTACATATGTATCTTAAACGAGCGGACGCTAATCCCATGATTTATGCAAACAGAGCCCTATTTTCCTGACATTTGATAGACAATGGAAACTATAGTGTTTGTTAAACTAAGTGAAAAGATTGAATGAGAACTGCATATGTTGAAAGTCTAAACTTACAAAACATATACTGGAGCTCAAGCTGCTGGGGCATGAACTCAGTAGAGTTCATTGCTTGTTTTATACATTAATAAGAGGTCCACAATATCAAGAGAGGGGGAGAGAGAGCGAAAAATACCATAAGTCAGTAGTGACCGAACACTTTACACAACAACAACAACTTAAGCTGCATTAGCCACCTCAAACCCTGTAGGATTATTTTATGAAATGTCATTAACCAAATCACTTATTATATATTATTTTGTAGAAACCAGAGCAACCCTGTAGTTTAGTTTGCATATCTATTTCAGCAATTATTTATTGAAACCTAGCGGCAGCATGGGCAAATAGCTTCGTCAAACGCTTCAAGATACATTCACACCCACGCACCGCAAACTGACACAGTGACAAACACAAATATTACGCGAGCAAGTGCAGTCACTGGAAGCAAGGATGGCATATGTATTGATAGAAATGTATGTATGTATGTGTGTAGATATATATAGCATTATATATGCATGTAAACATGTATGTGTGTGCCATCATTTGTTTGCGCGCAAGCATCTCAATGACCCCGCTGTGGCATGCGTCCTCAAAGTGTCACATGCCATTTAATCTATCAAAAGCCAACGAGCAACCATAGATCTCAAAGCGTCTGCAATTGCTAGACGGACTGCTATATATATATGTGTATGTACATATGTGTGTATGCGTATGTGTGTTGTTGCGCCAACTAATGCGCAAATATGCATATGCTGGCTGGCTGCTGGCTTCACTCTAATCCTTTAAAGACTGCGCATTAGTGGTGGCGACCGAAATGTTGAATGACTAAGAAATGAATTCCAAGCAAACTGTTGCGCGTGAATGCGATATGCTGGCGGTCTAATACACATTAAACAAGTATAAGCGCTGACATAAATATATGGCCATATCTGCTTGCATAAAATAAGAAAAACAGATATTTTATTCTTGCTTGTGTCAATATATATTGCAGTTACATACATTTGCATATTGGTTGTTGACAAAATGTTGCCGCCTGTCATCTGCGACTAAACCACAAGCCATCAGCGTCAATATACACTGTAATTGGTTTAATTTTCGTTTCATTTGCGTTGCAAGCTGTGCAAATAATTACACACCTTCTTGCTGTCATATACATACATGCATATATAATACACATTTGTATGTATTTATGGAAACGTAAATTTGTCCATCTGTGGTAGTAATTGCAAGTCATTAATTTGAAAACAACTTGGTATGCGCGGGGTTTGCTTGTGTGTGTGTTAGTGTTGATTATTTGGTGGCTTTATGGCTTATGGTAAATCACTTGAAGGTTTTCCCGTGTTTCTTAGCGAAAATTGAAGACTTTAAAACCAAACGCAGGTGTGCTTTAAGGGCTTGTAAATTTCGAAAAATAAGTTACAGGCGAAGGAAAACGACATAAGAGAAACCTTTCATATTGAAACAAAATTTACGTTTTGGTTGTAAATTGATTATGTATTGGTTATGCCTGAGAACGAAAGTTTCATTTCTAAGATATTACTTATATAATATGATGTAGTGAATCGTAAGCAATAAAAACGCAATTTCGATTTTTTTTTTTTTTTGAATAAAGTGACCATGTACGTACATATTTGAAAATATTCTCCAAAAATTAGATTAAAGTTTATCTGGCAAATAGATTCAGAGAACTAAACGCACATATTTGTAAGAAATTTTTAACTCAGTGTAATCTACAACTAAAATTTGAGGTGCGTTTTTTTTTTCTCGAAACGCAGTTTTCAGAACCAATAAGGCAAATTCTCCAAAATGGTTGGACCTATCGATTTAGAATTTCGACAAGACCTTGTTAGATATATTTTTCAGGTATCGTAGGAATAAGATTTTTGATAATATTTTATAAATATTTTTTGAAAACATTTCTAAAAAAAAAACACCAGTATCTTTATGAAAAACCACTAAATTTTAGCTAGTCCTTCGATCATTATCTGTTTATGCTTCTTCTGCAGTACCAATACTTCTTCTTCATTTTTGATTCATATACGGAGGCTGCTATATATATTTCTGGCCTAGGCAACACTAAGTGTTGCCAGGTGCAATCTGACATTTCCATTGGAAAGTTTGACATTTTTTAGCATACTCGTAACATCACTCAGAACGTTTTGTCGTTTAATCGTGAATTGTTTTATTTACAGGGAATTCAAAAATTCATCTCGGCGAAAAAATGGAATTAACTCGGGAACATTTTCGTGCGATCGTTTTTCACAACTTTCAAAGTGGATTATCACGACAAGAGTGCATCGTTGAACTAAAATCTTTGTATGACTATGAAGCACCATCCTATAGCACTGTGAAAAACTGGTACAACGAATTCAATCGTGGCCGAGACTCACTCAAAGACGAATTCCGTGAAGGTCGTCCACAAACAGCCGTTGTGCCAGAAAAATCGATGCCGTACGTGAACTGATAATGCAAGACCGTCATGTAACATACCCTCAGATAGAGGCATGCCTATGCATTTCTCCCAATGGCATACGGGATTCGATATTGCATGAACACCTGGCCGTAAAAAAGAGTTGTTCTCGTTGGATCCCGCACAATTTGACAATCGCTCAAAAAAAGGCTCGTGTGGATTGGTGTAAAGAAATGCTGAAAAACCACRACTGAGGTGCTTCAAAAGACGTTCATAAGATCGTCACAGATGACGAATCATGGATCTATGCGTATGAGCCCGAAACAAAACAGCAATAAACCRTGTGGGTCTTCTAAGACGAGCCAAATCCAACGAAAGTTGTTCGTGGAAGAAGCACTTCGAGGCAAATGGTCGCCTGTTTCTTCGGCAAAACTGGTCATGTGGCGACTGTTCCGCTTGAGCAACGTAGGATGGTCAATTCTGAGTGGTATACCACCATTTGTTTGCCTGAAGTCTTCAGAGGAATTCGAAAAACGAACAAGAGAAGACGAATCATTGTGCACCATGACAATGCAAGCTCTCACACATCGGCTCAAACCAGCGCCTTTTTGACCTGCCAAAACGTCGAATTGATGGGTCATCTGCCGTACAGCCCTGACTTGGCACCCAATGACTTTTTTTTATTCCCACACATCAAGAAAATAATGCGTGGTTAACGATTTTCGTCGCCAGAAGATGCTGTTGAAGCATTCAAAAACCATGTTTTGGAGGTGTCTCAATCRGRGTGGAAAAAGTGCTTCGAAAATTGGTTTGAGCGCATGCAAAAGTGTATAAATCTTGATGGAGAATATTTTGAAAAACAATAAAACCATTTTCGTTGATAAATATTCCTATTTTCATTATTAGGCCAGAAATATATATAGCAGCCCTCGTAGCCGGACGCAGATGATGAGTGACTTGTAGACTTTGTGTACTTTGTGAGTCGAGAGAGACGAATTTACTTTTCAATTGTTTAAAGTCCACTGTTTCGACTGTTTTATGGTCTCTGGTATTTATCAGAAACCACTTCGGATTGCACTTAAATAGCATGCAATATTGCTGGAAGAAAGTTTCACGATTTCTCTTTAACGCTTGGAGTGACCAAATCCGACAACTATCGACGACAACAACTTTCAATATTTCTTGCATTTCTTTGACATACCAGCTGTCTCAGATATCTCGAGCAACTTTATTTGGCGCGCTGCCAATGTGAGCTTGTGTGTTGCGGGTCAAATCTTGGCATTGAAATGAACACACTAACCAACTTGGTGGGGTTCGAGGCCAATCTAAAACCTCTGCCGTACTTTGGGTACTACACTCGGTTGCAATACAACTCCATATTCAACTGACAAAGTGTCAGTTCTTCGTGCATTCCGGTTTTAACAACAACCACCAGGATACTCCCCGAGGGGCCCGAAGGAGCAAATTGGTACTAGAATTAAGTCTCCCGTCAGACCTCGTAGCCAAAACTGCAACCAGTGGAGTTTCCGTACTACTCTGGAAGCTAACCCTGCTTCTCAGTTAAACGCCTTCGCTGCCTAAGCAATTCACGCGCAAACGACCCTAACAGTTTGGCATTCCGACTAGTAGATATCATACCGCTAACAACTAAACGTCCATCAGTCGAGTTATTCCCCATACCACTCAGATCCATAATGTGCGAACAAAAACAACCCGACCTATCAGATAGGTGCTTTTGATGCAAAAATGCATTCAGAGTACCATGCCTCGTAGGTATAAAACACAGACTCAGAAAAAAATCTAATCTCGAATGTCACTCGACCGTCAGAACTATTTTTCCTACCATCTAACATCCTTCTGCTAGATATGCCTCCTTCTCCACCACATCATCGGAAATCCAATCATTCCGTAGCAAAGATACACTCAAGACTCTTCTTAACCTGAATGTAACAGCACGCTGTACGACAACGTATACGGATACGTCGGAGACCCTAAAAAGTATGTACAATTAATGAAGGGAAAACAAGTTAAGTCGATTTAGCTATGTCTATATGTCTACCCGTCCGCTCATCTGTATGACCGCCTACTAGTCCTTCAGTTTTTGCGACATCAAGCTGAAATTTGCTCACATATTTTTCTTCCCAATAAGCTGCTGAAACCGCCACTAACCGATGATTAGCGCTTCCTCGTATTATGACCAAATATTGTACGAATTAATTTATTACTAAAGCAGTTTGCTTATTCACGCCAAAAAGTATACTACAAAATATTAAAAAAGGTATGTGGCAAGTGTTAAGAGAGCTATAAACAAGTAGATGCCTTTCGAAGTTAAAAAACATAACTTCTAACACATTTGTATGTTAAAAAATCTGGAACCAATAAAGTGAAATCAGTTCAATGAAATTTCTGTAAGCTTAAAAACTTACGCCAAATGACTTTTCAATTTCACAGCTTACAACAAATATGGTATATTCTAATAAATGTCTAACTCAGTGGCATGTTCAGATAACAAAGGAAATAAAAGTATGTATGATTAACCATAAGGCATACAATTTTTATTACTCTACGTTGCTATGGCTTTCAGTAGCACATTTCATTCTCATTCAATGAGGCTTTAAATAAACATTAGGCATTGTAAAAAGGAAAGAAAAAAGAATGAAATCCCCTTTGCCACTCAATACAAATACACCATCACTTTCTGTGAAATGAAATGAACGTCTCAATATCAAGTGCAGTTTCATTAAATACAAAATCGTCTCTTAATACCTGCAGGCCTTCAAGTTTACTACGCAGTTCTACAATATGCCATTCACTGCTAAGGAAATTCCATACTCAAGGTCACCCACACAACGCTCACCGCTCAACGCCCACTCTGGTTATTGAGGCTCATTGTGCCTTGTACAACCTACGAATTACAAAATAAGTAAGTAATTTGCGCTTTCCTTTCACTCATTCATTCTTAGTTAGTTTATTTATATTGCATTGTTGGCTTTCTACTGCACTTGCCATTTCTGTAGAAATGAAGATTGGCAGGAAAAGTTCACCAAAGACCATTTGCTGCAGTCAAGGAAATTCATTAAAATGCCAATTTGTCGATATTTATTCCATTTAACTGTGAGCAGCAGCATCGTTTCCGCAATTTATGTCACAGCATTCCAAAGAAAATCGACTGAGAGCGTGGTAAGTAAGTGCCTTACAGACTCGCTTAATTAATGAGTATTTGATGTATTGATGCGTATTTGTGTTTGTGTGTGTGGTGGTGTTAGCTCATATTTAATGTACTAAGTGTATGAAAGTGGTAATTTCGTTGAATTATTGAAAAAATAATTAAAATTAAAAATATTGTGTTGCCTTATTGCATGGGAATTTGGAAAAAAATCGTTGCATATCCACAGGCGTGGTCTTTAAAAGCAATTTTTCATTTTTATGGAAAACTAAGGAAAATGCAAATCGGCTGAGTTTTGGCTTTATGTTGTCGGAAGGCGTGTGGATACCCACGAACAGAGTCTGAAGGTAAGACTTTTTTTGTGTCAGTCGTGTTTACGTAACTGGAACGCACCCGAATTTGTCTCCTGCCAAGAGCTGTCAAACCGGCAGTATTGGTAAAAATAACTTCAGGAATGTTTTCTCCTGCTGCAACAATAACAACCCATGACAAGAAAAAAAAAAAAACAGTTTGAATAGCAGCTATACAGCATGTAGCAATTGTAGTAAAATATATAATAGTGGTTCAATTTAGACTATATGTTCCCAGAGCTCACCGTTGTCTTGAGCAATAATGCAAGACAAATTTCGAAAAGATATCTTAACAAATAAAAAGTATTCCATACAAACATTTCATTTCGAGCGGCCAGTTCGCATGGCAGCTATATGTTGTAGTAGTTCGATCTGTCAAATAAATGCAGTGATTGTAGCGTTGCTTTGGACAACAAAATATGCCGAATATCAGGAAAATATATTGTCAAATAAAAAAGTTTTCCATACGAGGACTTGAGTTTGACGGTTCAGTTGATAGCTATAAGCTATAATGATCCGATATCGGCAATTCCAACCAATGAGCAGCTTCTTGACGAAAAAGGAATATGTGCCAAATTTCAGATAGAAATCTCTAAATCTGAGGTACTAGTTCGCATATATACGGACACAAGGACCGACGGATGTGACTTAATTCAAGTCAGTTCGTTACGATGATCTTTAATATATACACAATTTAGGGTCTCCGACGTTTCTTTCTGGATATTGCAAACTTCGTGGCAAACCAAATATACCCATGGCATGTTTAGCTCATGGAAATGAGGACACAAAAGTTATGGAAGCTCTTCGATATCTGAAGCTTTAAACTCGTAAGGATGACAAAACAATTTCTACCTAACGGTAGTTAGTTTTGAAATATCAGATATGTATTTTGTCTATTCGAATACATCGAAGTCGGTATTAAAATGTTTACTTAGGCTTTGGAGAAATCTCCCAATCTCTTCCACGGATTATAAGTTCGTTAATAAATTTATGGGTTTCAGGCAAGAGAGCTGGAAAAAATTGGTAGGTAGGCTCGGTGCGCTGTGCATAACAGAAGCTTTAAGAACTACTCCAACGGCAGCTCTTGAACTGGCACTAAACCTGATACCTATAGACCTAATCGCTAAAAACTGCGCAGCGAATTTGGCGAGACGACTACTTTCTGCAGGAGAATTTACATAAAGAACCTTCGGGCATAACTCGGTGCGTAATGGTGGTTGGGGCAAGTACTGACTACATGATCTCACTTTTCAACTGGGAAAGAAGGTTCAATGCAAACATGAAAAAAGATGGCTGACGTAAAGGCATTTAGCTATGCACAACACTAAACATCTATACGGATGGCTCGAAAATGGATGATGGGGTTGGTGTGGGAGTATACTGTGCAAAGTTAGGCATTAGACAACCTTTTAAGTTGCCTTACCAAAGCAATATATTTGAAGTCTTTGCTATTGCATAAGCAGCGAAGCTGGCCTCTATTACACCTGCAGGCAATTCCGGAGTCAACATCTACATAGACAACCAAGCAACAATCAAGGCAGTACGGCTAACATCCGAAAACGTGATCAACTCAACAGAAACATGGTAAAGAAAATCAACACCCGATGGAGCGAGCTACCTGGAAGCAAAACTGCACTGGGGGGGATCTCCAACTGGTATGGCAAAGGTCCAAAACTAGTCTATGCGTGGCTGATTGGTCTACCAGATAAGTTGGCGATTATTATACATGAATATCTAGACCTTAAGCTTTTCGTCAAGATTTCATCGAAACATTTTTTGCAATAGATTTCCGCTGAAGAAAGAAAAGTTAAGCAAGTATGTAAATACTACACAGTTAACTGATGAAAATAATTCACCTAAGTTCTAGGATTTTAGTTTGGTGGTATAATGAGAGGAGAACTTTTTTTTCCGGTTAGCTAGTTAATGGTTCATATAACTTTCGGGCTGGGAAGATTTGATGCATCCGCCATATAGCCCTGACCTTGCTCCATTAGACTATCGTTTGTTTTGGTTAATGCAGAGCTCCCTTAATGGAGTAAAATTGGCTTCAAGAGAAGCCTGTGAAAATTACTTGTCGCAGTTTTTCGCCGAGAAAGCAGAAAGTTTCACACTGATTGAATAATGTCTCTAGCGGAAAAATAGCAAAAAGTGGTCGACCAAAATAGTACATATTTGGTTCACTGAAGATCATTATAAATAAAAAAAAAAAATATAAGTTTGTTTAGAAATACGAATAGAATTTTTTTTAATACTCATTAAACATATTAGTTTAATTTTCAAGATTCAACTAAAAATACTCTTTTGAAAAGTTAAAGACCGATTGCAAGGCAAGAAAAAAAAGAAGGGTTAAAATTGAACAAAAAAAATTTACAAATATTTTATGTTTCATGGGAAAAGGTGATGACAATATTTTTACCACTTTACCACAGAAATTCTGTAGCAAAAAAGTAAACCAATAAAATAAGCCCTTAAATAGTCAAAAATAAAAAAATAAATGCAAAATATAAAAGATCAATTCAACTCTGAAGTAAGAAAAAATACTATCAACTTTCTCCCACAACTCAAAATAAGTTTCAAAGTGGCATGCATTACTCAAGGCACAAGCTTCTTCAGCAGAGCCACAGATGTAACAACTCAAGTTATCCGCAGTTTTATGTGCGCTCGATGAGTCAAGTTATATACTAAGCATGAGCGCATATGGAATGCCGATATGTATGCAATAGTTGTTGTATGAAAAATTGCATAAAAGATTTTCGACACGAATAATATGACTTTTTTTCGAACAGATTGATGATTTTTTTTTTCGCCTTCGGTCTTTTTTTCATTTCACTGCGTTGAGGCAATCATGCTGATAATCCCAACGTCAGAAGAATATAAGAAGTGTCTAACAGTAGTTGGCGATTATAATGTGGTAAGCAGAAAAAAAATTATGAAAATGCTGGCGCATATTTCAAGTGAATTGATGCTGAAGTGAGCTCAGGCTGACATGCTTGATGGCATCGAATGGTTGTGTCTGCTACAGCAGCAAATAGTGATGACTATCGCTGATGCGATGAAATTGCTCAAGTTGACGCCTAGTAATTTTTAAAAGTCAAGTGGCGCCTAGAAACAGAGAGTTTTTGAAAAATTTGTTCGAATTTAAGAGAAATAGCTTTTAATAATACAAATCTACAATATGCACCTAGATTTTTAAGTCTCCGATATATTCATAAGTCTCCATTAAATTCCTAGACTGGGGAATGTCTCCTATATGTTTCCAGATTCTTAAATTTCCGAAATAATCTTTGATTCTCAAGTCTCCTACATTCTTAAGTCTTTCAAAATATTTCTAGAGTTTAACTTTAGGTTTCTAAAATATTCTTAAATTCTTAAGTCTCCAAACTATTTCTTGATTTTCAATCCTCCAAGACAAATCTGGATCTCCTAAAACTCCAAAATATTCTTTAATTCTCAAGTCACCAAAATATTCCTAAATTAAGTCTCCAATATTATCCTAGATAGTTTCCGACGTATTCCTAGCTTACCAAAATTCTTAAATCTCATAAATATTTCTAGATTATTAAGTCAGCAATATATTCTAATTTCTATATTCATAAGTCCCCAATATACTTCCAGATTCTTAAATGTCCAAAATATTTCTTGAGTTTTATGTTAAGTCTCTAAAATATTCTTAGATACTTAAGTCTCCAAACTATTACTAGACCTTCAAATCTCTAAAACATTTTTGAGTTCTGAAATCTCGAAAATACTTCGACGTTCTTAAGTCTCCAATATAGTCCTCGATTCACAAGTCTCCAAAATACGCTTAAATTTCTAAGTCTCCAATATAGTCCTGGATTCTCGAATATCCAAAATCTCAAGTCTCCGATATATTCCTTGATTACGAAGTCTCCAAAATGTACCAATATTCTAAGTCTCCGTTAAATTCAAAGGCCTTTAAATTTCGAAAAAAAAACTTAAATTTAAACTCCAAAATATATCTAGAATCTCAAGCCTTCAAAATATTCTCAAGTCTCCAATATTATCATAGATTCATTTTTGAATCTCCTTAATATTTCTGGATCCTTTCAAAATTTTTGAGTTTAGTATTATATTATACTGGTTTTATCTCTAGCAGTCCAAGTTGGATTACTCGTGACCTCACGAATATTAGCCTCTTTACGTTTTTACCACAGGCTTTGTGGTAATAAATTCGATAAATTTTAAATGGATACAGCAAGAAATCTTAACTGCGAGGTGAACGATTGAGATCACTGATTGCACTGCCAATAGGAACCTCCAAAAACGATAGATTGTGAAAAAAGCTTGACTGAAATTTAATAGGAAATTTTCCTTTTCTCGCCCTCTCAATCTGCACTCCGATGATGACAGATTAAGTTGCATAAGCAACATACCTAACCAATTCAATTCAAGACGATTAGTGCAGCGACAAAAAAAGTAAGTAAATCGGCTCATTAAGCAGGTGCATCGACCGAGTTTATAAATCGTTTAAGTATTTTTTTTTTAAATATTTAAATTTGAGTTCAGTAAGCGCAAATCTGCTTCAACTAATTTTAGCGCATAATAATGTATAGTGTTCATAGTTAATTCCTCGGCGTGCAGCAACTACGAACACATACGCCCATCTATATGTATACCGTTATATCTGGCATCTGGTATCTGGCATCAACGACGGAGCTTATTAGGCGCTTATTCGTGCGAGCAGTTCATTGTAAGCAATTTGAGGAGCTTTTCGTTGTCACGCCTTTGTACATTGTTGCGGCAGCACGCTGACAGTTACACGAGTCAAGTGTCAACAACATTTCGTCATCAACGTCATCAGCATAATTACAAGGGCTGGCGAAATACAAAACTCGTCGCTTATACGTATAACCTCAGGTTGCAAGAACGCTCAACAAACGAAGGCAGGCGTGACGGCAGTACGAACAGAGGATGAGGAGCAGTGTGTGTGTGGATAATGAGGCGGAGTACGAGGTGCAGTTCTTCTGAAGGAAATAAATACTTGCAACAGGCTACATATATGTACTGTATATATGTATGTATATACACGCAGAAGTTTGTGGGCGTGTGTTCGCGTGGCTTCTCGTGCAGTCACATGAGCCGACGCTTGCCTGGCATATTTACAATTCAATTATGCTGGTCGCACGTGTGCTGCATAATTAAGTGGCGGCACAATTAAAGGGTCAAACAAACTGAATTTCATCCTTAGACGGACATGCAGGCGCACATATGATATGATGAGCGGGATACATCAATGCCCGTGGGCCCATAAGTGTGCATGAAATTATGTGGGAATGATCGTAGTGATTGGGGAGTACAAAAGAATATTATACGGAATATAATATGCATGTGTGTATTTATTGTTTATTATTAATACACAGTTCCATATGTAATAATTTTATTTTTTTTATCAACAAATCATATTGAGTTTGTCATGAAGTACCACCCCGAAGGAAAAGTCGGAGATTTTATGAAAGATGCAGGCTGGGCGGATCTAGCCATGTACATACGTCTATCAGTCCATTTATCTGTATATACGCCAATAAGTCCTTCAGTTTTTGAGATCAATCAATTGTTATATCTCATTTTTTGACACATCAATTTTTTGGAAAATCATACGATCTGCTGTTTCTGAGGACAATATTGCACTGATGAAGCGCAATAATAACGAGTTTTAGTGGCGATTTGAGATAATGGATGAAGCATGGATTCCTCGATGAAGGTCATCCAAAGCGCCCGGAGACACTACGTTCAGAATAATAGCAATGTAGCATAGACGTACCGCTGCGAAGTGCAGTCTCTTTCCAGGAAGTGAGCATTCACTCCGAAAGCGGGGCGGCAATACTTCCGCTGAGTTCGGTAACCGTATGTTCAAGGCTCTGTCCTCACTAGAAATAACTTCAATCTCCTTTAACATCAGATTCGTTTAGGTGTCTTGGCAGAGCGGAATCGCTGGCAATTGCAAAGCACATCGGAACGTGAACGGGTTGAATCTACATTAGCGTCTTGCGATCTAATAATTGACCAATGGAGTTCGCGTGCGCTTAGCAGCTCTGCTCGACAAACTGTTCTTGTGCGATTGTGAGGTCTTTCCGACCAAAAATAGAACACAAGAGATCTATTGAACCACTAGGCTTGAGCGAAGTTCATCTTTCCACAGTTGCAAGAGTTTTTACTGGACACTGCCCAATAGGCATTCATGCGGTAAGGCTTAAAATCTTGTCGGACGCTAGTAGTCAAAGTTGTATAGAGGACAGTGAGGTGCAAACATTCAGGCACTTTCTCCTCCATTGGCCGCCTTTGTAAGACTGAGGCTAAAGCTGATCCCGCTAATCTTACTTTCGGCAAACCAAAAGACATTCCCCAAACTGATATTAGCCGTCTCTTTGTGGATCGATAAGAGGCTAACGATCCAGTTTTTGCGCTGCCTGGGTGAGATGCTTCTTGGACCGAGCTTTTAACCTAGCTTAAATTAACTGTGTTTTACTAGATCGATTTGGCGAATAATAAATTGATCTTTCATACCTTCCGGTGTTTTCAAGCCATCACTACCAACCACTAGATAGCGCTGTCCCTCAGTCATAGGTCGAGCGTGGAATCATTCCACTCCACCATACTGCCGATAGTAAATCTGAATTCCTTTGTAAAGTTTTCCCCCTTCGTATTGCCGTCAGTTAAAAGAAAATCCAGTGGTGTGTCTTCCCCTAGGGTTATCATTTGTTGAGACGACTTTATATTTCCTTTGCCAAAACCCTCTGCTGCCATGAGCAGCATGATACTTATTTGGCTTCAAATACTGCCGTTGGGCAAGTCCCTGAAGCGCAATCACCGGCGAGCCTTGGTAGCTTCGATAAGTGAAGGTCTACCGAAGTTTGCGCTGCCTTAGATCGCTGCATAAGTGGCAGAAAGCTCAGGATCTGCCGGCCAGGCGTATGCATGAGTGCCTTGGTGGCTGTGCCCAGTGTTAATTCCACGTACCCATTACACTGTAAGGTTAAGTCTAATATGAGACTAAGGAATATGAGGCCTCCAACTCCCTGCCACTGAGTAGTATAACTCCAAACTCGACCTCCCTTGACCTCAATTGGTCTAACTTGACTCCTAGCTTGATGGCCCATGACCTTTTCTGAACACTGTGGTCAGGAGCTCTAACTTGAAAATATTTGAACACTGGCTTGACCAATTGTGATTCTAGCTTGCATTCGTTAATTTTTTAATTGATTTCAAGTGATCTCTTTACCTTCTGTAACCAGCTGTGCCGTCTGACTTGGCTTAACCTCACTTAAATAATAGCATTCAGGTTATTTAAATTTAATATACTTTAAGTACAAGTTTTACTTAAAGTATGTTAAGCTCTCGACAAACACTATAATTCTACAAACGCGTTCTATGTATAAGTCAAAGGTCAAAGTACCCAAAGCCTATAGTAACGCTACCAACACAGCGGCTGTCAGGCGCAAGTACATTTTTTGCAATTTCATATCTTTGCTTTCAAATTGAATTTTCCATAATTTTATTTTATGCCTTTCATTTTCTCACTTGCGCTGGCTCAACAACCAGCGTCCGTCATCAACGGACGGTGTGTTGACTTTTCACAAGCAAAATCATAAAAAGCGTGAAGCATTTTAATTAAAAAATTGCTAAACGCGTAAATTAAAATATAATCACAATCAACAAATAAAAATACACAATTGAGTAGCGCGGAAAATCACCGGCTCCCTGTTGGTCGTGCGACAACGGAAACGACTACAAATTAATATCGGAGAAAATTAAAATTGCATGTGCTTTAAGCTTAAATTCGATGATAATATATTGCTGAGGGGCGATAAAGTGCCATTGAATGTGATTGAAATTGAGATCAAATATTTATTGCTGAGGAGAACTTTTAAAGTCGTCACGTCAAGTATCCAAAAACCATTCATGTTTCAGCGCTTCATATTGAGATTTAAGATAGTTGAGGATGTGATTAGGATGAAGCATGTCAATACCAGAAAAATCTGAAAAAGTCGAACAAAAATCAAGTCTCATCGTTTTTATACTCTCGCAACAAAATTGCTAAAGAGAGTTTTATAGTTTTGTTCACATAACGGTTGTTTGTAAGTCCTAAAACTAAAAGAGTCAGATATAGGGTTATATATACCAAAGTGATCAGGGTGACGAGTAGAGTTGAAATCCAGATGTCTGTCTGTCCGTCCGTCCGTCTGTTCGTCCCTCTGTCTGTCCGTCTGTCCGTCCGTCCGTGCAAGCTGTAACTTGAGTAAAAATTTAGATATCATGATGGAACTTGGTACACGTATTTCTTGGCTCCATAAGAGGTTAAGTTCGAAGATAGGCAAAATCGGCCCACTGCCACGCCCACAAAATGGCATAAACCGAAAACCTATAAAGTGTCATAACTAAGCCATAAATAAAGATATTAAAATCAAATTTGGCACAAAGGATCGCATTAGAGAGGGGCATATTTGGACGTAATTTTTTGGAAAAGTGGGTGTGGCCCCGCCCCGTACTAAGTTTTTTGTACATATCTCGGAAACTACTACAGCTATGTAAACCAAACTCTATACATTGGTTTCCTTTAGGCATTTCCATATACAGTTCAAAATGGAAGAAATCGGATAATAACAACGCCCACCTCCCACACAAAGGTTATGTTGAAAATCACTAAAAGTGCGTTAACCGACCAACAAAAAACGTCAGAAACACTAAATTTTACAGAAGAAATGTCAGAAGGATGCTACATTCAGGCTTGTTTTTTTAAATTGAAAATGGGCGTGGCGTCGCCCACTTATGGACCAAAAACCATATCTCAGGAAGTACTCAACCGATTTCAATGAAATTTGGTATATAATATTTTCTTAACACCTTGATGACATGCACCAAATATGGAATATGAAATCGGTTCACAACCACGCCTGAAATCTCGATTATCACTTTATCATGCGAGAGTATAAAATGTTTGGTGACACCCGAACTTAGCCCTTCCTTACTTTTTTTTTTTTATTGCCGTGGTATAGTTTAGCATAAATTCATTCCACTGGGTCAAACGGAATACTACTTGGCCATTCTCAGAGGAGACGTCTACGTGAAGCAATTAATGGCAAACGGAGATGTGTATAAGAGACAGAACTTAGCCCTTCCTTACTTTTTTTTTTTTATTGCCGTGGTATAGTTTAGCATAAATTCATTCCACTGGGTCAAACGGAATACTACTTGGCCATTCTCAGAGGAGACGTCTACGTGAAGCAATTAATGGCAAACGGCCGGATTTGTGAACAGAAAAGTCATGCGTTTTCCACCATGATAATACCCCTTAAATTCTAGTATGACTAAGACTGTATTTTTGACCAAGCACGAAATTAGAGCCAAAGCTCAACGCCTTCGACTACATACTTCGAGGTACGCGCCTTGAGTCTCTTGAAGTTATTCAACATCATTCGCTGAAAGCACTGAAATGGGATTAAGCTTTGACATACTCCTATTACAGTCTTAAATGGAGCCTGCTTTGAAGGCGATCACAGAGATTTATATTAAAATACGTTTTTAATCAGATAGTAGATATAAAAGTGTTGCTTTCATATTTGAAGATTAGAGAACAAAATAAAATAAAATTATTATTGTCCTTCAAACTATTTTCCATTCAGATGTATACACTTTTGCATGTGTTTGAACCAAATTGTCGAAGCACTTTTGCTACTCTGATTGAGTTATCTGTCTTTTGAACGCACCCCTTCAGGTGCCGAAAAATGTTGACCTCTTAGTTTATTTTTAACGTACGGGAATAAAAAGAAGTCAATCGATGCCAGAACAAAACGTCAGAACCATGTGGTGGGTGACTCATCAAATCGAAATTTTGAGTAAACAAAAATTAAATTATTACAGTCGAGCTCGCATAGTCATGGTGAAGAGCGAAAAGTTTCAGGTAGTTGCTTTTCCTGATTTCTTGAAACATAACTGGCTCAGAATTTGCTGCTTTTTTATTCTAGTGGTATGGTTGCAACTTTTCTTGGATTCGTCTCATCTGGAAACACTCACAGAGTCAAATACGTTTTACTTCCGGACTAATTCGTCTAAATCATCACCTACCACGTCGTCATAGACTTCCTTATTTGAGCGATTAAGAAATTGTGAGGATTTTCGGAAAAAGGCTAAACCTTGTATATTGACGATGAATCATAGACACTCATATGGAGAGAAAGCTGAACTACGTGATCAGCTCGTAGGTCATGAGCCCATATAAGCCTAAAATGGGCACTGGAAGCAGAGCAACAGAGAAAATACTGCTGGATGAGGATGACATTCACCCCGGCGTTGGCACGTATCGCAGGCTGCGACTGCTAAGACCCTAGCAACGAGTCAATTAACGAAATGATCTCACATTGGAAGGTTTCATCAGAGCCCTTCTTGTCGGATCATAGAAAGTAGATATTAAGTAAATCTTACTCCGATACGCCAGAAACGAATGTGAGCAGAGAGGGGCTGCCTGATGGAAGTGCTAAGTTTCAGGACTGGAAAACAAATTGTGTGGAGGGATTCGGTGCAGGAGTCGCAGGACCACGCATCAAACTCTTCACACCTGTGGCAGATGCTGTATAAAGGGCCTCGGATGCACGCTTCCCAATAGGGATCACATCGCGTCACTTTATGGGCCCAGACTCGTTACTTTCAAGAAATTGCAATACTGTTTCCTTTTTCCCTCTTCTTCAAGTCAAAACTCTCACCTCAATTCATAACCTTATGTGTGCATAATTGTTTTTTCACGATAGTCTATAGGCCTGATAGTTGCAAAGCATACAATTTCTATTAGAATATTATATTGTTAAAGAATAAGGATTAAATTTCATAGTATCTTTATTAAAGAGTTTGAAAAAGAATAAATTCTTGACAATTTTGTAAAATGTTTCAAACTGCATAAACATTAATGTAAGTGTCTAGAATATTTAGATTTCAGTCAGCTTAAATTTAATATGGAACCTCTCTAAGGACCACTTCACAATATAAAACGCAGTTGGTTACCTTGCCACAGCAACAAGAACAATGACAACACATTTTTTGTTTAAAAGCGCAACGCATCTGACAATGCCATCAACAATGGCCAACTAACAAAAACAACAACAAATGGTGTAAGCAAACAACCGGAAATGTTTGTCATTGCGAGCGGTTAGTTGGCGCGGTTACCGCCACTGTGCTGTCAATGACTCTGCAACGTTGGTGCCAGCACATACAAGTGCTAGAGAGAGTGAGTGTGTGTCTGTGCGGCCGTTGCACCGGTGCATGGCCATTTTGCTGCCGGAAAGTTAATTTTATTGTTGACGTTCACCTCAAGGGCGGCATTAACACGTGAAATTATGAAAGCCATGAGACACTACAACAACAACAATGCAACATTACATGCAACACATGCCGCGCACGTTAGTCGCTAACATAAACAATGCAGCTATGACAAAAACAACAACTTGTACTATGACAGCATAGAATTTCGGTATTGTGTTGGCATTTTCCTTCTTTTTTTTTTTTTTTGTTTTTGTTGTGTTTTTATTTTGACGGTAACCACAAAGTTCGAGTGAATATTTTGTAGGCAACATGCTGACCAAATAATTCAGACGCGCCAGCAAATTTTGTGCCCACCAAACATTTTGAAGGGAAAACAACAACAACATTTTTAGTAGACTGCGTTTTTGTGCGTTGCATGTACCTGGTTGATTTGTTTTGTTGTGCGGGAAGCAGACGAAATTTAAACTGAGAACATTACGTCTAATGCCAAAAAAGTCTCGATGAACTTATTATAAATTTAAGTAAACTGCTTTATGAGAAATATCTTTCATTACTTTTAATTATTTTATTTATTTTTTTAGTTCAAAATACTTTTTAGGAGTTTTAGCCAATCTACACGTTACAAATATTGGTTATATATTACAGAAAGTGAATTTACATCTTTCACATATTCTAGTTTTCGATCCCAAATGTATGCTACATAGTTTCTAAGGACGCGTCTATTGAAAAATATATTTTTTGTTATATAGCTCGATATGCTATGCCATTTGCAACATTCAAAAAATATTCAACAATAACACAATAGAAGATAATAACTCTCGACAAAACCACGTCTTTTCTGCATATTTTGCTAAATAAATGTTTAGCGGGAGATTGAGTCAGAAAGTAATTCTCCGTTTTCGAAATTACGAATCAAAAGCGAAACATTTTTCTTCAGTTCGGAATTAGGCTTTTCGAAAAACATTATTGTTATTATTTATCGTTTTTCCTACTATTTGAAAGGAGTAAAACATTTTTCGATTTAATTTATATGACAGATCCTATATACGATAAATGTCAGATATTCGACTACTCACTGTACTGCTTTTATAACCTTCAAATTAGTGAAAAACGTTGATGATTATTATTATTATTTCCATTTTTATCAACTTTCAACTTTATATAGATATGAAATAATTTTCAAATTTAAAGGCAATAATTTGTAATTTGCCGGCTAATTTCAAGGAACGAATAAATTTCGTTCTTCCGATACCCGACCAGGTATTTTACAGTGCAATTGAATAATTGTACAACGATTTTTAAAATATACATGAAGCATTAAGAAATGTGGATAACCTATTTTTAAACCAAGTAAAGGTATGTACTTTTTTCAATAGCCTTTTTGACACGAGAACACACGAGAGTCTTGTCAAACTCTTATGATATTTTTGTTCAGTATAGTTTGGCAGTGAAGAAAATATAGCTGACTCAGCTGAGAGTGTATACGAAGACATATAGAGTCGATTCAGCGCCGGTCGCAGCAACTCGGATTGCGGTATGGAAAGCGTACAAAATACAGCTTGTGCAAGAATTGAAGCCGCTCGATCTTCCTGCTGAAGAGATTCAAGAGCTGCCGATGAGAACGTAACCGGCGACCGTTATCACGTCATAATAACTGACTATTTGATACCTGAAATTGAAGCTAGTGATCTCGGCAACTTGTGGATTTCAATCAATTTATTGAGAGAACACTTCGGTGAGCAGATAATTTCACGTTTTGGGCCAGTCGATTGGCCACCAAGATACTTTCGAATAAAAATAAACTTTCCGCATTAAATTTGAAGTTTCTGTGTAGGGGACTTCGAAATGCTATAAAAATATATATTTTACAGGTGCTTTTCTAACGAAAGTTTGACAGAGATATTTTATATTCTACTTTTCTCTGATTGTTTTCCTATTTGGTTATTAAATTCACTTTATCTTTGTAATATATTTTCTTAGTATTTATTCATTACTTCATAATTTTTAAGAAATTTGAACAAAGCATTCAAATATAGGTGATATTTATGGTACAATTTTTGGTTAAAACTTCGAAGGATCTTCAGGCATAATATTCAGCATCTTGTTTTCAATATAGACGTTTGTGATTTATGGATTAAATAAGTTATCTGGAAGGATGGATGATGTGCTTCTCTTGTAAATCTAGGCTTCCCTCTCCTTATGGAAGAAAAGGCTATTTACTAGAGCAAGTTTTTAACTTTCTTGATTTGCATGTTACTATGGACACTACATTTAATTAAAAAAACTAAGCAAGTATAAGTTCGGGTGCAACCGAACATTTTATACTCTTGCAAATTGCAAGAATCAAAGCCAAGGTGTAAAACCAATCATATAGAGTAACTATGAATAAAACGCGCTCTCTTATTTTTTTTTTGGGTAATTCAAATGTTGTCCGAGAGGTCCGGTATAAAGTCGCCCCGAAAAATCTTTATATTAAGTATATGGGGGCTAAAGGAAGCATTGGTCCGATTCAACCCATTTTTAACATACAGAAATACCATCATAAGAGAAAGATTAGTCCTTAATTTCAGTTATATTTATCATACATTGACCGACATTTTCGATCAAATGTCAACCAAGTCTAAGGGTTCAGTTTTTACTGAATTTATACAATTTTTGGACATAAGGTGGCAATACCCAAATAACTTATTCTTGCAAAGTTTTATCCCGTTAATCAATTTCTTCTTGATTTGTTTACGAAATGGTGAAAGAATCAAATGGAATTTAAAATTGTGTTATAGTAAAGAAGTAGGCGTGGTGCTACCTGCTAAATTTTGTCGAAACCGGTCTGTCTGGTCTCGAGATATGTGATTTCACCAAAACGTAGTTTTGAATAGTACCGATATATGGGAAGTAAGCGGGGTCATCTTCTGATTTCTTCATTTTAACTCTATCGGTTAAGGTTCTTATGATATTTGGTACCGGTAAACTTGGCTGTTGCAGCTTCAGTAGTTCAGGAGCTACGTGCATTAAACTTGTTAGACGCCAAGGCCACACACACCTTTTCAAAAATATTTCCTCACAGGTGTCCCTGACTACTGCAATTCCCTTTATATGTTTCGGCGTGACAGTGGTCCGATTACGCCCATCTATGAACTCGAAATTTTCATTTTACTAAGGAATCTACATACCAAGTTTCATCAAGTTACTCAATTTATAGCTTGCACGGACGCATAGACGGACAGATGGAGAGTCAATCGGATTTCAACTTGTCATCCTGATCATTTATGTATATATAACTCCATAAGCAAAGCATGTTTTTGGCAGTGAACGAGGGCAAGACGAAATATCACCTGTCATCAAACAAACAGTGGTCGCACTCGCGACTTGGCTCTCACGTCACTGTTGACAGTAGTAACTTTGAAGTCGTAGATAGTTTCGTATATTTGGGAACCAGCATAAACATCACCAACACTGTCAGCCTGGAAATCCAACGCAGAAAAACTCTTGCCAATAGGTGCTACTTCGGACTGAGTAGGCAATTGAAAAATAGAGTCCTCACTCGACGAACCAAAGCCAAACTCTACAAGTCGCTCATAATTCCCGTCCTGCTATATGATGCAGAGGCTTGGACGATGACATCAACTGATGAGTCGACGTTGAGAGTTTTCGAGAGAAAAGTTCTGCGAAAGATTTATGATCCTTTGCACATTGGCCACGGCGAATATCGCATTCGATGGAAGAATGAGCTTTACGAGATATACCACGACATTGACATAGTTCAGCAAATTAAAAGACAGCGGCTGCGCTAGCTTGGTCATGTCGTCCATATGGACGAAAAATTTCCAGCTCTGAAAGTATTGGACGCTGTACCCGCCTGGGGAAGCAAAGGAATAGGAATACCCCCATTCCGTTGGAAGAACCAAGTGGAGAAAGAACTGGATTCGTTTGAATTATCCAATTGGAGCCATGTAGCGTAAAGAAAAAAAGCGACTGGCGCGCTGTTGTTAACTCGGCCATAATCGCGTAAGCGGTGTCTACGTCAGTAAAAAAGAAGATCTCTATGTCTATTTCGCTTAATTTTATGTCATACGTACAACCGTTAGGTGAACAAAACAATTACGAAAAATATGAAAAACTTATTTGCTATTATTGTTATACTCTTGCAACCAGTTGCTACAGAGTATTATATTCTTAATTTCATAATTATAGTTTTTAATAAAAGAATGCTAATGCAGTATTTTTCTTATCTAGCTACTACCAAAATAAATTCGACCACATTTTCCCAGCAGAAATAACGGTCAGAAAATAAAGCTGACCAACTGCTAGGCCTTGCCTACACTCATTCAATCCACAACAATTTTAAACCAAAAAATATACAATGGAACGGAAGTGTGCAAACAACGACCAGCATTATGCGGAGACTGGAAGGGTGTAGAGTATGCCTGCAGTTATGTGTGCGTTACGCACAATTGCGAGCAAATGTGTGTACCTAAGCGAGTCACCCGATTAATGCATACACTTTGGCGCACTGGCGCGCAACTAACACATTCAAATGGCATGGCGGCGGCAGTGCGAATTTCCGGCGTAGGAGTTGACAACAGGCTTGTTTGGCGAATTATTTTTTATGATTTTTTGTTTTTTGTTTTTGTATGTGCTGCTTTTGTTTTCAAAGCGCTTCCCAGTTCACTTAGCGAACGCACACGCTAAGAGCTAAGCAAACGCTCCCGTATGCACTTTTTCGTTACCTATCCACAGGGAGAGGCTATGCGCCGAACGCACCAAACGCCATGTGAATTCATGCCAGATATTTGCTTTGCAATTCTCGCTCGTTGCGCACTCCTAAGATTAGTTCTCATGGCATATTGTCGCATTTGTTTCTTCCTCCGTTGCCTTGCTTTCGGGCCTTATGTGCACGCCGCTTGGCATTCATTTTTCATATCCCATTTTGCAAGCAGATTTGGTTGTTGTTGCTTTTGGATGGTTTTTTTTTGTTTTTTTGGTGCTTTGCTGGCTGCTTTTGCGCATTTGCTGTGAGATTTATACCGTCATCATAATAAATTCATGTGATTTATCTCGAGGGCAAATGCATGCGAAATGCACAAAAGCAGGCGCAAGCCAGCGCACGCACACTAACGCACACCAACACTTACATATGTATATACACAAATACATATTTACACTAACTCATGCTACTTTGTTCCTTTTAGCGTGTTACTTTGCGACAGTTGCCTTACGCTTGCTGAGCCCTGTCTTACACACACATATACACTAACTAACACTAAGCAGTACACTCACACACACATATATATATGTATGTATGTATATACCCTTGTGCCTTTGCAACAAAAACCGGAATTAGGCAAATATTTTATGCGTTATGTATTTTTGTAGAATTAGCACTGACGGTCCAAGGCGTTGCATGCCAAAATAATACTGCGCGGCTTGAAAGTTATGCTCCAACACAGTTACATTCACAACATCCACACGTATCTACATACTCATATATACACACATACATATATATTTACTCAGCACCAGATGTAATTGCCTTAAAATGTTACTGTAGCACAACATTCTTACTTGTAATTTGTCCATTATCACCTTGGTAGGTCTAAAGCAAATGCGGTCACTGGCTGGTAAATTTCAAAATGTGCAGACTAAATTATTTTTCTGTGACAGTTAAGAATATAGTTTCACTTTCCATATTTGAATTTATGAGCCTACTTTATTTAATCAAGTTCTAGTTGCAGCGAAAAGTGGTGTCTGTAAATTTACGCTTTAGCCGTTGGAGTCACGAAATTGTACCTTTTATTATATTTCAGTTATGTACATGCAAAGAAAAGGCAACTACACAAAAATGCTCGGCTAGATGGAGCTTGTGGCTTGACTTTTATCAAAATACAAGCGTATGAGTGGTAAAAAGCCTTCAACGACGATCGAGAGATCGGTGAAGACCTGCCTGATGAAAATATTTAAAAAAAAAAAAAAAGCGTTAGAGAGATGGCAAGAGACATCTCTCGTAATGTCGTTTGAATGATTTTTTCTATGTACTCTGTCGGAAGTAAGTGTCAGGTATTCCTTAAATTTAAATTTGGAATCCCATATTACTCCCAGATATTTTAGCTGTGGCTGTGAAATAATATCTTATTCCCCCAGGGTTAGTGACATGCCTTCTTTCCCCTTCTTTGTGCTTATGATTAAGACTTCCGTTTTCTGCTCATCCAATTCTAAACTCATTATGCTATCGGAGGTCATCCAAATGTTCAGTCACCGCTACCACTCTGTGGTCATACGATTGTTTACACGTTTTTTGGTTGATGTATTCTTAACACCCCATCGTTAATTAAGTTCCATTGTAGAGGGTCTAAGACCGAGGGTTGCGGTACTCCACTCGCGATAGTGTAGCTCTGAGTGCTCTCATCCATGTTAAACAACAATCTCTTATTTTCAAAATAACTCATGATGAAACAAGTATTACGAGATAAAAGAGTGCCGGTGAACGTATTCTTCATATCCAGGGTAATTAGCGCGCAATATCTTTGTGTCATCTTTCACTCTTTCACAACTTATTTCTCTTAGTGCATGAATAATTGACCACTTTTTTAAAAAAACCATACCGTGTCTCTGATAATCCGCCGGCTTTTAGAATCGCTAACTCCAAGGGGTTTCTTAAATTGCTTTCGTACAGCAATTGATTCGAGCATGAAGATGCCTTTTTTGGTTTTGGAAGTAGAACCAAACGCTGTATCTTCCACGGGTCATAAAACACCTCCTCCTCGCTAAGCATAGGTAATGGGGTCACGTGTCGGATATAATGCTTCAACGACTTTCTTCATAAACAGTAAGTTCTTTATTGGCGGCACCTTATTTTTGAACTTAGGCATACATGTTATGTAGTTTTGGAGCTTTCCAGTGGTTTATGGTTGCTCTTTCACAAAGTTTTTTCAGGAGCTGGTAAGCGATATCTAGCTGAATGGCAGAGCTTCCTCTGCATGGCGACTTTTCCGTTCCACCAGTATACGGGCTTTTGCTAGTTACGGTATCTCGTTCTATGCATAGTTGCGTCGCATGCAGTAACTAGTTCTTTCTGCACCGGAGAATCAGAGTGGACGTTTATGAATTTGACATGCTAACAACTCAACAATCAACGGAATAGGGGGAAGAAAATGAGCCAAAACCAAAGCAACCACCCCAGAGCTGCTCAATAATGTTCATTGGTTTTTTTCGATATTCATGGTTTGGTGATGAATTTGCTACGGAGCGACAGAGCGTCAATAAGGCGTTTCCAAAAGAACATCCGTCGAAAGGAATTGTGGAAGAACAAATCATGAATTTTACGCGAGGATAATGCACCATCGCAACGAGTCACGACTGTGCCTGAATTTAGAGGCAAAAACGTAATGAGTGCCATCGATCAAGGGGCTGAAGGCTATCCCAAAAAGTGCGTATGAAAATGCTTCGAGGGCTGGAAAATTCGTTTGCATAAGTGTATTACATCTGGTGGGGATTAAATTGAAGGCTAAAAAATAAATATTTATAAAAAAATTAAATATTTTGTGTTTGTGGGATATTAATTCAATATTTAAGTCAGTAAAATACCTTCGCGAATAATTTAGAGGAAGCAAGATGATTAAATGCTGTATCAGCTGAGATGCAACAATCGATTACATCGCCAAAATTTCACATATGCATTAAAATTAGGGCCTGTAACTTAACTTAACTTAACTGTTTAAAATAAGGATTCATATTCCAAACAGTTTGGTACATATACTTACATTTCTGGTTAGCTTAAGCGAACAAAAATATGCTAAATATTGTTAATCTATATGTCACTAGTAACGTGTGTGAATTAGCTTTTAATCGCCAAAGCATTTAATCATCCAATGACATGCTTACAATGTTACACACACATAAGTTTGCATTCATGTCAGCCACTCATATTTATTTCGACCATTTCATACAATATTTATCAGTTATTATAACTTACATTCAATATTGTTTTAGCAGCGTTTGCTTTTTTTTTTTGTTTTTTGTTTTTTTGTGCTAACAAATCCCTACTGCATTAAAGATAATCTGTGTTTATTTTAAAATTTACGAAAACAAATACACAGTTTCGCCGAAAAAAGCGGATGAAGCTCCTGGCCACATCAGCTTATAAATTCTGTATACACCACACAATGCTGACTGCGGGCCGAAAGTTAATTTAAAGCAAAACAATAACCAAGCGAATAGTAACGGTCATTGCTGCAATGACAAACAGCAACAAAGCAGTGTGCAGTTAAAACTTCCAACAACAATAATGTAATCTATGTAAACAATTGTCAAAACTGTCTGTAAAATTTTGGCAATAATCGAGTAAAATAATATTTACAATGTAAAGTTAAACATTGTAACGCTGCAAGCACGAGTTTGTGGTAGTGGTGAGTGTGTTTTATACAGAGATAGATGCTGCCTGTGTGTCATGTGATAGATATATTTTTTTTCTTTTTTTGGAAAGTGAAATTTAATTAATTTAAAGCATATTTCTACTTTTTTCATAAATTATTTTCGTATTATGTCAACAGATGTCGTGGCGGTCGTATATTTCCAGCGCTACCAATCACATTGTGTCATACCATATAGTGTTGGAAACGTAAAAAGAGTGAAAATCATGAAGATATTCGAAAAATTTTGAAATTTATGTATAAAAAAGAGAAAAATGTTACGCAAGCCACCAATGAAATTCGAGAAGTTTACGAAGACGATGCTCTATCAGTTCGTGTAGCACAACTGTGATCCGTTTTGGAAACTTCGAAATTTCGTGTTACACTGATGAAAGTTTTGTACTGATGGAATAATGTCTCTAGCGGAGAACGGCAAAAGAGGTCGGAACAAAATGGTATATATTTGTTTATTTATTTATTAGTATAAATATAAAAAAGATAAGTTGCTATTTGATTACAAATACGAAAAGACTTTTTCGACTATCCAATATTAAAAGCTCGTACTTGATGAGAGTTTTTGAAGATGTCAACCAAACAATTTTAGAGATTATAAAGTTGACAAAAAAATTTATGCCCATCCTGATTTGTAGATAGCTTTATAATAGGAATACTGATAAGGCGATGGCTAAGAGTTTTTAATTAATTTTAATTAATCCCTTCCCAAGACGGTTGGGTCTACGTAACCGGAACGTGCACGAATTTTTATCCATTCAAGGACTGCGAACTCAGAGAAATGCTGCATCTACAACAACAACAATGGTTTATTTGCGCAAATTAAACTTGGTGAATGCAAAGAAAATATACTTATCTTGGCTGAAGTAACCCAATTTAACAATAACTAATCTTAGTCGAGTCGAATTGCTTTGAAAGACCGACTAACATTAAACAGAAATGTACTAGCGACGTCTCAATGGTCTTTGTGAGTGACTGAGAGAGAATAATCCTTGAAATTTCTCTATATTCAACAGTTAAGCTCCACCAGTAGACGATATTTGTTACCACAATGGAGACTGTTTTACTAAATAACAACAAGAAAATGATTCCAAAATGAAAACTATTTCATAAATAATATAAATCATCTGCTTCATTTTGACTCCGGCTGACCCATTTAAACTGCGCACTCAAAACTTATCATTAGATATTTAGGAAAAGCCTAGATTGGTACTACATTTTTTATGTTCGTATAAAGTCTTTTCTCCTTATGCCAATTAGTGTATTTACAAGGAGTTTTTCTGTGATTTTGACATAAAAGAAATTAGTTAGCGAGTTTGCTTGAAATTATCGAGAACTTGCCGAAAGCAAATTGATCCGCGTCAATACCAGAATCGTACCAAAAGACTTGAATCGTTTGTAAAATGATATAGAATAAAGTTTTCAAAGACAATGTTGGACAACAAAGCTGATGACCCTAGATTACTCAAACGCATCATTACTAGTGACGAGACCTGCTTTTATAAATTATTCTTCTTCTTTATTGTAGGCGGTAGACACCGCTTTCGCAGTTATAGCCGAGTTAAATACGTTTGATGTAGTCATCTAAAGTGGGACCTTTCGTTCGAGGATCTTGTTTCTTTTTCATTGAGAGTGGTTTCTACGTAGCCACTTGCAGCCACACCACTAGTGAACAAACGCTGCAATCAGACTTCAGCAAACTCCTTAATCGAATAAGCATGAGTGGCTCTGCTGAAGCTTCCTATATTTTAACCGTGATCCCAGCCTCCACATGGGTTAGGCGACCGCATCTTACACAAGAGTTAATCAGAGTTCCATGGTGTTTGACTAGAATGCAAAACAAGGAACTGGGTATAGCCTTACGACTGTAACTGCTAATCCAGAAGCATGACTATACCTCCTTACACCCTTTTATACCTATGACGTCGAAATTGTCCAACAATCCAATCAAAATTCTCTGAAGGCACTGAGGGCCATCTCAGTCGGGACTTATAACAAGTTTATGGAAAATTAGATAAGCCGTTTTTGTGTCAGTCTGGGTCATATTTAATCATTGTATATAAAGGCTTATAAATATTCTCGAGTTGGATAAGTGAAAAAATTACTACTATTAGTGAGTAGTATAGTATCGATCTTGATGTATGGCTGCCCGACGTCGTACTAAGTGGCAAAAGCTTTGAGTTGAAATAAACGAAATCGGGGGTGCGTGGTTTCTGAGTCTCTCATTTCCCCTGCTTAGTAATTGAATTACTTTTGTTGACTTGGCGGGATTATTAGATAAAAAGTATTATTAATGGAACCAATTTTGCCTGTATCCAATATGACTTAGGAACAGTGTTAACTGTTCCGCACTCACAAGTAACTATTTGAGTACCCTTTATTGCTTTCGTTTAACTAAATATTCAAATTTAATTACTAACTGTAAACATATGTACATGCTTGTTTTCCGCTTGTTACAAAAACAGTGCTGACTTATGACTTCCCCTTCCTCTTTCCTTAACAAAAATTAATGACTTCTAGTTTATGCTGCTGCAAAAGAACAAAATATACAGAAAATATGCAGTGCAGCGGTCAGGTCATTCTATGTATGTAGAATCTCCGTTTAGAACTTCGCACACATAAACTTATTTTAGATGTACATCCCTCACCCGTAGATTAGTAAGCAAGGGAGCCGCCTCACTATATTCCGAAATCTAAGTTTATTTTACTTTACATTCAACTTCATTAGGAGTGCTTCCTCTTTCCGAGCTACCAAATTCTCTTCCTCCAAATTCAAATCCAGCACACTAATCACTCCTGCTGACAATGTGCGCCAACCAGTATAACAGTAGTTTGTCTGTCTGCTTTGTTAGCTTCCCAAATTCTCGCTTTCCCCTTGTTATATGCATGGTTTTAGTAGCTTATTTGTTTAACGGTAATTATGTGTGGCCGCATTGTTTTTGTTATTGTTCGGCAGTCGCAATTCTTTCGCAGTTTGTCAGTTTTGTAATCGTAATCGTTTATCAGTGTAGTTCATTTATAATTACATTGCAATTTACAATTATTGTGTGGATTTATATTTGCCTGTATGTGTGTGTGTGTGTGCATATAAAATGCTTGCTTGTTTTGGTATTTGTGCGGTTTTGTTGTACATATTGTTGGCAATATTTTATAGTTGTTGTGGGGCATTGTTTAAAATTTGTTACATTTTAACGATGTGGTGATTACTTGTTGATGTATGGCAATTACAAGCGACTGCCTTTCTATGAAGTGTGTGGAAGCCGTGATTTAAGTAGTGTTCGTTGGTCATACTTTTGATGACTAGTAAACATTTGGTTGTTCTTGGATACCTCATACAATAACAGGTCACTATAGTTGGTTTATTGCTGTTTTTTGTTTTTTCCTTATTAAAGATAAAAAGAGATTTTAGTTTAAAGAAAGATTAAAGAGAAGATCATTTAGCAAGTGAGGAATTAATGAAATGTAAAAATATATATGAAAGGATAGGTAGGACAGTAAAGAAAAGAATGAAAGGAAAGCTGTGGGAGTAATGGTGTATAACTGTATCTACATTGTGACCCGGAAATTTTAAATGAAATGCAAAATATTTAATTATTCATCACCACTCATTATCAACACTCATTATCACTCATATCATATTAATATACTTTTGCCAACGATTTTTCCAGTCCTGCTAAACACTTTGTGAGATTGCCTTCAGCTCCTTCCGCGAATTTTGTTTTATCTCTTCGATCGATTGTAAACGGTTTCCATGGAGTGGCGATTTTACTTTGGGGAACAAGAAAAAATCACACGGAAGTGTGATGAATACGATGGTTGATCGATGATATTCATTGCGTTTTTGGCTTTAGCTTCGGTCATAATCGTGGCTCGATGCGATAGTGCATTATCGTCGTGTAAAATATATGAATGGTTATTGCACAATTCCGGCCGTTTTCGACGGATGTTCTTACGCAAATGCCTCAATATGACCAAATAGAACTTCTTTTTAACCGTCTGTCCTTCCGGAACAAATCCAAACCACCAAATCACGAATATCGAAAAAAACAATGAGCATCACCTTGATTATTGGGTCCTCTGACGTTGATTTTTTGGTATTGGCTCGATAACGCATAAATCGATGACTCTTCTTCTTGATTGACTACGCTAACGCGATTATAGCCGAGTTAACTTTTTCGCGGGTGTTGAGGCCGATGATATCAATATCAAATCGATGACTCATCGGCAGTTAAAATGCTCTTCGTGAATGTGGTATCGGAATTCGAATGAGCCAACATGACAAAAGATTCAACTTTATTGGGATGAGTCGACCAAGAACGCGATTTATACTCAAAATATTCACCAAAATTGCCATCTCTTAAAACTTGACTCACGATTTTCAAGCAGCATTGATAGAACTGAATCACCGTAAGCATTTTTTAACAATTCATAACGATTCCGCACACGAAATATGGTTAGAAATACAAAATTTGAGACAAATTCTTTCTTCTAAATTTCTATCCATTGTTAAAATCGCAACGCACTACTAAGCTGTACCGACTTGAGCAGCTGCTGTAAACAAACTGGTCATTAATTACTAAGTATTTTACTTATAAATTCCGGGTGCCGGGTGCTCCAACCATATACCATATATGTATATATATATGTATATATATACATAGTTAGAACTATTATTCCCTCTAGACTGAGTTTTGAAGGCCTTCTTAGCCTTCACTTAAATACACATTTTCTTCATCGTTCAAAGGGTTTGTGAGGTATAACTGTTATATCTTCTTTGAAAATGTTTATTATACGATTCTACCCAATACCATACGATCTATAATAACAAATAGGTAGGAGTGATATTCATATTCACGATGCCAACGAAAAAGTAAAAGTAGTAAATTAGTAAATTAGTAATACATGTCTTGCTTTGAGCAGGCTTGCAAACCAAGCAGCGCAAATCACACAAAAAGTTCATCATACGCCATGTTGGCTTGCATGTTGCACTGATTATGATGATTGCCAAATAGTATTTAATAGAATTAACCCATTTCTGTAGATGTAATATAGTTGTTTGTTTAGCCTTCTTCGTTAAGTTGTTTGCTCTCAAAATTATTTTCTTTTCAAAAAGATTATGTAATTAAATTGCAATTTGAGTTAATTTGGACGTGATTTGTGAAGACAGAAATTAGCAAGTTTATTTTTGCGATTGTTGACTGAACAAATGAATAGAGAGTTCGCTTATATGCGAATTAAAAATATTTTACATTTGTACAAAAAATAAGGAAATATTTAGTGATTTCAGCGCACCGAACATACCCTGCAGGAAACGGAGTATTTTTTTTTTTTTTTTTTTTGTTTGTGGAAAATGTGGAAAATTGTAGTTGTATACTATTATCGAAGATAACAAAATTTCATTCGATTTGGACAAATTTCTCATGAGTGATTTAGATTATGGGTCTTACGATTTAAGTAAATAGTAATATTCGGTATTCTAGTTTAAAAAAAATACGATTTTTAATGATCCCAAAATTTGGGAACTGGTAACTTCGTAATTTCATAAAAAGGACAAGACTTTTACAGCAATATTAGGTATTCTTGTTAAAGAAAATTGTGATCTTTTGGAATCCCGATTTTTTTAAAATCGATGTTATACAGAATGTGATCGGTATTACTTTTTTTAATTCTTCTGAGTTTCGCTATTCTGTGTCCGTAATTCTTAAAACTTTTTTTCGGAATCCCGAAATTTGTTTTATGTGTGATTTTCGATTAAAAGTGAAATAAACATATGCCTGCAAAGACAAAAGAAAAACTATTTTTTTTAGCAAATAACAACAAACCTCAATAGGTTCTAAAAAAATTTGTCTATACCGAAAATTGAAAATGAAGTGAGAAAAAATATGCAGCTCATGAAATGACAGGCAATTTAAGTGAAAATGACACGCACATTTTGATGTCGTTAAGCACAAACTAAAAAAAAAAAACAAAACGAATGATATAATCCAAGCAAAAACTGAAAATAAAAGGGAAGAAATGCAATGAACCAAGAAAAAATGCCAAAATGACACTAAAAGCTGTTTTCAGCAAAACTGAAAAGCAAATTTTTGAAAAAAAATAAATAAAATAAAATGAAATAGCAAATGAGCGCAAAAATTTATATGAACCTAAAGCAAAAATGCAGCAGGGCAGCGAAAAAGTGAAAAGCAAAACAGCGTAAAATGAAATAAATAAAAATCGCGCGAGAACGCACTGATGAGGGCAATGAGATGCGACGCAACGACTGTAACATTGCCACTGCCACAATGACAAGCAGCTTGAGTTTGACTTCAATTTGGTTATATCTCTGCTGCTTTTGTCGACGTCTACAGTGTTTGTTGTTGTACTCGACATTTCCATCACTTTTTTGGCTGCAATTCAATTCAATTGCATTTAGCAGCGGCAATGTCGTTTGTGTGGCAAGTGAAGCAGGCAAACGCGGCCGGGAAAACGGAAGGCAGAAGATTGAGAGTAAGGGAAATTCAACAAACAGGAGATCAAAGTGAGGAAGCAGCAATGACGTTGCAACTTAGTTGAGTAAGTTTACTGTTAAAAAACCAAAAACCGCAAATGCTTGCGTTTGCAGCGCGGAAATTGAAAATAGCTCTCGCAAGCAGTTTGGCAAGGCGGTTGCTTGCTTTTAATTTTCACTTATTTTATTTGTGTATCGCAAAGATAAATGTGGAAAAGTAAGAGCCTAGCTTTAAAGAAAATTTTTGTATTTAGACTTAAGTAGAAGCTGCAGAGTCACGGACGCTTATAACAGCATTTGACCGAAAATGTGATTAATATTTGGCTGAAAACAGAAATATAGGGAAGGGGAAATTATATATTCTAAAAATTATCTACACTTACGAAGAACAAATTATTTTTTTTTACTTTATAGAGAGAAGGATTCCTGGCTTCAAATAGTTTGAATAGTTCAAGAGAGAAATTCAAAGCCTCTCATTAATACTCATAGTATTTCAAAACCTTGAAAGCATCTCTGCTTAATATTTCAATACCCCTCAATCTAATCTACTATATTTCATAGCCGTATGAATCAAACCAATTGTATTAACAACTGTATTTTTAGTATCAAGTATTAAACACAATTTAATTTAATTTGTAGTTAATTAGCTCCATGGCTCATATACATTGGAACAAAAGGCATTCGAAATTTGTAATTAATTTAATCGGGTAAGTGGTATTTCAAAAAATATATTTTGCTAAGTTGGCAAGAACCGTAGGTACTGTCCTTAATTACTCTGCCAAAATGAGCAAAATCTGTCAACCAACCTTTCTTACAGTAGCCGCTAGCCGGTACATACACCTCATTAGTGCGTTGCGATTTTTACAATGGATAAAAATATCGAACAAAGAAGTTTTCAAAATTTTTTTTTTTTACCAAAACACAAGGACAAGAAGGTCGAGAGATAGTTGAAAATATGGCTCTTCCCGATAAAGCTGAATTTTTTTTTTTCAAAAAGACCGAATTTAATGCCAAAACACAATCGATCGATCACCGTCTCCATGTAATTTTTTTTTTTTTTTTTTTTTTTTTTTTTTTTTTTTTTTTTTTTTTTTTTTTTTTTTTTTTTTTTTTTTTTTTTTTTTTTTTGTTGTTTCCCAAACTACCCACTTGTAATTGCCGCTCTATGGAACCCGTTTTCAGGTTTTCAGACAATCGAAGATATACAACAAAATTCGCTGAATGAACTGAGGGCTAACCCAGAAAAGCTTATAGAATGTGTTTCAAGAACTCGAAAAATATATTAGTTAATATAGTTGGCGCTGAGAGTGCGTAGTTCTAGTTTTATTCATCGCATCGGGTCATGCTATACCTTTCTGGAAAGCTCAATTCACGCGCTAACACGTGTTTGAGTGATTGTTGTCTCTTTTAAGTCTTTTGTGAGTTATAGCGTCGCAAACATGGAGCAAAATAAAGAGAAAATACGGCATATCTTACATTACTACTACGATAAAGGCAAAAATGCATCTCAAGCCGCCAATAAAATTTGTGCAGTTTATGGACCTGATACAGTTTACATTTCCACCACACAACGATGGTTCCAACGTTTTCGTTCTGGTGTAGAGGTGGTCGAAGATGCGCCACGCTCCGGAAGGCCTGTCGTCGAAAATTGCGATAAAATCGCTGAATTGGTCGAAAGAGACCGGCATAGTAGCAGCCGTAGCATCGGTCAAGAGCTGGGCATGAGTAATCAAAGAAAATTTTATGAACAATTGAAAATTCAATAAAAATACCGCAAGACTTTTTTGACAACCAATCTTTGGTGGGATTTACTGTGAAAGCGAAAAAATAAATATTGATGAATAATTAAATATTTTGAGTTTTATTTCCAATTAGAGGGTACTCGTTATAATGTACATATATGTATTTATATATTTATTTTTCATTGAAGTTCATAGTTTTTCACGAAATTAATTTAGAGATATACATGACGATGGCGATCTCATAGATTAACGCAAAAACAAGAAAAAAACAACAATATATAACCACAAACAATAACTATAAATGAATCTATCTGCAGTTCGTAAGAATAAAAATTTAATTTCGGCTATAACTGAGCATTTTTCATTCTCACAATTTGCAAGGATCAAGGCTGGAGAAATACAGAACAAAAACTGAAAATAAAAACAAGGAAATAAATTCAATTTTTATTGAGTTCCTATGGAAAACGCAAACTAAATTATGGGAAGTCATTATATTAGGGATATAAAATTTAGAGTAAGATCTTGACCAATTTAATTCATATTCATTACAAAATTCCTTTATGGTTAAGAAATCCCCACAATTAATATAACAAACATTGCGATAGTTTAAAAATGTTATATTACGTAAGTGGGGGCTGGGGGATATATTTTATCAATCTGTCAGGAATACAGAGACACATTGTTTTCAGGAAAAAAATTCTGTCTAAATTTATCTAATATATCATAACGACTGAAGAATATTTCCGGAAAGCATATAGCCAAATGCGCTGAGGTCGAAATATTCGTTATTAGGGCTTTTGGAAACTTATGGTGAGGTTTCCCTTTTTTTTGCTTTCAAGCTAACATAACCTAAATGTGCTATTTGTCAAAAAAAAAAAAAAAGGTGAACGGTTCCATGCCCAATATAAAATGTTTTCTCTAAGCGACATGCATTCTTTCCATATCATTTCGTATGTGGAATTTTAAACTGCCCACTTCATTTAGGAAGCTATCGAACTTATTGTAATTTTCAAATAACCAACATGTGGATATTGGGCGTGGTTATCATCGCATTTTATCTTTTTTAACACAGTTTTGGAAAATGTTCAAAAAAGTTGTTTCCAACAAGTTTGGTTGGATTTATCTTAGGCGATTCGGGGATATACACAATAAATATAATATACTCGTAATAGGGGCGATGTCTTAATTGTTTGCCACGAAGTTTTTAATACCCAGAAGTGAATGTCGGAGGCCTGTCACACTGTATCTGCGCGCACTAGTTTCTCAGTTTTTGAGATATTGATCGACAAATTTAGTGAAATTCCTTATCTCGAGACTTGACAAACCTATTTTGACTAAATTTTGCACGTAGCTAAACGAACATAGTTGACTTTTGACCTTTTGAAAATATCGGTCAAGTTGTGAGATATGCAATTGAAATTCAGGAATGACTGTGGGTCAAAAGGGGCCAAATCCGACCAATACTTCCCTGAGCCTCCATATACCTAATATAAAGATTTTCGAGCTTCCAGGTGACTTTATGCTGGATATATCAGCCAAGATTTGAGTTATCTCAAAATTTTTTTTAAATTTGAGCGAAAACTTAACCTAGCTTATAACCATTATCAGAAATATCCGGCTGACTTTGATCCATGTGATTGGTAATTGTTTTGAGGTACTTTCGTTTTTCTAACAATTCTTATGCCGAATTTAACGGCCAGTGTGTGAGTTATATATAGTATATGTATTTCTTTGGCTTTAAGGGGGTATTCTACTCTAGAATTTTGAAAAATTCGATTTTTTTTCATATATTTAAAGTTTAGACCCCTAAGAACATATCATTCAAAGGATTTTCAAAAATTAAAATTATTTAAAAGCTACAGTTACTTTAATGACGCAGTACCTAGCCCGGTAGATAGGTAGACTCACTTTTTTAAACACGTTTTTCTCGAAATTACTTTTTTACCAGCATTATCTCAAGTTCTATACAATCGATTTACTTGAAATTTTGTGTGAATCCTTTATCTCTATATAAACCTTAATCCTTTGTTTTTAATATTTTAAAAAGATTCAGGAATTTAAAAAAAAAACGTAAAAAAATATTTTTATTTTCAGGCAGTCGCCATTTTACAAAAAAATGTTTTTCGTATTCCCTGAAATAGGGTCTATAACAACATCTTTACTGATTAGGAATTTCTTTTGATTTTTTTTTTTTTTTAGACCACCAGGAGAGTCAGAATCAATGTCACCATGATGCGCCATTTTTTTTTTTTACACAGGTCTCTGACAACCGGCACCCACCCTCTTCGAATTATTTTAATTTTTAATATTTTTTTTTACATTTTTTTTTTTATTCTTAAGATATCAATAAAAACACCATAAAAAATGGATAGTTAAAATTTTTTTTTTTTTTTTTGTTAAATAAAATTCAAAAAACTGCCCAAAATTTCATTTCTAGATTAAAATTAAGGGGGTTAATTCTTGCAAGTTGAAAGAGTATGAAATGTGCGGTTGTACCCTAACTTAGCACTTATTTGTTATACTATACATACACACATGTTAAGGAGATTATGGCTTCGGTGCAGCGAATATAATAAGTTTTCTTGTTTTCATTTATTTTTGCAAAAATCGTCAAAGTGTTGATTGATTTTAATTCGATCATTACCTGCATTTATCTACCAATTTAATCATAACTTTCCTTTTCTTGAGTTTGGGAGACTTTCAAGTAGAAAATTCTTTCTCACCGCGGAGGAAGGTCTTGGACTAAAGATATAAATCAAGGGAATCTAAGATTTTTCAAATGATCATCCATCCTAAAGATACAAATAACTCTATAAACTTCACAAACACTGTGTTTCTCTGAATTAAAAAATAAATGATTTTCTCATTTTATAAAGACATTCATCTATTATACCGCACGCAATCACCAAAAGAAAGCGAAGATATATGACAAACAGTAAAAACGCTAAAGTCGCCCAAATAAGCTTTACACAGTCACAAAACTTTACACAGTCTACCGCGCATAAAAATAAACACCTTTCGACATAATTCTCAACACGCACACACACTCAAACACACACAATTTTATGATTACAGAAGTAAATAATTCGTTTCTGCATTACAAAGGCGCCGGCAATCAATTTTTAGCATAATTATGTCAGGCAAATAACATGCCTATGCATGTGTGTGTGTTTGTATGTTTTTATGTTTGAATTTGCGTATGCAAGTTTGTCAATTTATATGTGTGAGTACAGTGTATAAAAGCAGTTGAGTGCTGTTCTTATAATATACTCGCGCTGGCGAAGCGTTGCAGTTGAATGCGGCTGGCACGTAAAAATTTAATTTCGAACAAATTGCATGTCACTCATACGCCATGTGTGGCGGCTGTGGCGGCGTTGGCAGCGCCGGCAATTGCAGCGCGAATTTCCAATCAAGTCAGTAAGCATACAAACGTCCAGATGCTTTATGCTTTAATATATTTTGCTTAATAATATTCGCGACATGTGTGAGTGTGTGTGCATATGTATGTGTTTTCGTGCATTTTTCACTTTTACGCGTTTCATTATTTCTTTTTATGTTGATTTACAGCGCTGTAATAATAATAATAATATGTTGCATAATGCACACGCATACGCAAAAATAAAACTTTAACAGAGAAAAAAAGTGAATTAGTTTGCACATGAGTGTGAATATTGTGAAAAAGTAAGCTGTGCGAGTTTTTGTTTGCATATTTACCGGCGCTTTAAATGATTTATAAAGTGTGCATATGCTAAAAAACCAATCTATATGCATGTGTGTAGGTGTGTGTGTAACATTTACCACTACCATGCACTAGTTGACTAACTGTACTGTGGCATGATTGTTGATTTGCGATATTTTCGTGGTATTTTCACGTGTGAAACAAGTTAACTTTTTGCAAATATTTTACCAGTTTTTTTGTTGCTTTTGGTAAATAACGTTTTTTAGTAACTCCGCGTAAACCGCGCACATGCAAAAACTAACAGTTATCGGTGTAGAAAAACTTAAGCCTATAAATAACTATCAGGCACACGTAAGTACCCTCCCGCAATGGCGCGAAAAAATTCTAATGAATTGCAGCCATACAAATGAATGGCAGAGCGCTGTTTTCTGGGCATTGAACCGTGAATTGCCGCAATTTATCAAACCAACTCGCCGTTTTAATTTTTGACAGTTTTGTGCGGTCGGTCGGTCGGTGGTTGGTGGTTGGTGTTGGTTTGTCGCCGCTGGCAGCAGGTGCAGCGCGTTGTCGGTAAAAGTCTAGACAATTTTGGGCGCATGAATCAGCAGGCGCTGCGTGACAAACAGCCGATTAATGCAGAAAGAGCACGTATGAATTGATTGAGAGAATTATTAATATGCATTTGCATGAGTTTTGCATGCGTTTGCCGTCATTTTGTTTACTTTTCACTTTTTTTGTAATTTTGCAGTTGAAGTCGCACAAGTGGCAGCAATTTGAAATCCGCACGAAGGTATATGTAGCCACGAATTATATTATATAAATTTATGCATAATTTCATTAATTGAGAAGAATTCCGCAAATGAAAATCATATCCATATTTTGTATAAAAAAATTATATTAAATTAAATTGAAAGCAAAAGAAAATCTTTTTGATTGATCAGTTGTATGGCAAATGTATCCACGAGTGATTCAAACTATATTTAGAAATTGATTTTGATCGTTCAGTTTATATGACAGTCACAGGCTATAGGTGCTCGATCAGTACAGTTCATTGTGAGATTGCAGCTTGGTCATCGATGCCAAATTTCATGCAGATATATTTTCAAATAAAGAAGTTTTCCTTACAAAAACTTCAAGTTTATCCCTCGGTTTATATTTCCGGCATATTATGTGATGTAGTGACCCGATCTTAACAATTTGCTCGAACGTTGTAGTGCTAAATTGGGTAAAGATTTGCGTGGTAAAGATATCTTGTCAAATAACAAAGTTTTCTGTACAAGAACTTGTTATTGATCGTTCAGCTTGTGTAACAGCTATATGATATAGTGGTCCGATTCCTGTGAATATTGTAGCGCTGGCTTAAATAATAAAATGTGCCAAATTTCGTAAAGATATGTATCTCGTTCAATAGAAAGTTTGCCATACAAGAACTTGATTTAGATCTATCAGTCAGTACCATTTAGTATTAATTTAAGGACGGACGGAGAGACGGATATTGCTAAATCGACTTAGTTCATCATGATGATCATTTATATACTAGTAGGGGACTCGGCCACGCGTTGCTGTGGTTTACATTTTATACTATTCTTCATATAATAAACTAATCAATACAGCAAAAACTTTATATTTTTTTGTTATAGGAATCCCAGATATTATACTTGAGTTCTAATTTGGAATGTGTTCATAGAAAAAAAAATTTCAGTGGAAAAATTAACGAATTTAAGGCTGCTTTTGCAATGTCTGATTACCAGCCTTTCTGTCCAGTTAATAGAGATGTTCGCTTAACAGCGTATCCATTTAATAGAGCGTTCACTGTATTTTTTAATTATGTATTGTTTTTACTATCCTATTTTCTAAGTTGGTTCGTATTGGAGACAGTGTGCTAAATTTTACTAAAATCGGTTGACTATTTTAGGCGTCCATCGCGGACAAACAACGTGACACGTGTTTTTATATGTCTATAAAGATTGTGAGCAAAAAATAGTAAGACTTTTTAATTTGAATAGCGCGCATTTGGCGATATTTACGTTTAGTGAAATTATTCAATATAGAAGTTCCATTAAAATTGTTATGCGGAATAAAATCTGGTGCCGAAACGTTGAGAATCGTCAGACCAAAACTTGATACTTTCGCGAAAACTCAGGTTTAAAAAATTTGCCTAAAACAAAGCTTCATAATAAAGCACAAGTCACTTAAAATGTCAAGAAAGAAAGTGCTGACAGAAACCATACGTTCCTGTTTATACAAAAAGTGTGGTGATGGTCCAGTTGTAAACGATCGAAATATAGTAGCGTTGTAGTTGAAAACACTTGTATCCTTAATTAGCAGAGACAGAGTATGCTTACCAGATTTGCTGACTGTTTTTCACAATATACATCAATTAGGCAATGCCTTAGTGCAGTTGTAAAATATTAAGGCAGATCAAGATGGAGCTTTTTATCAAAGGCACATATCAATATTTTACGAATATGCACACGGTAGAACTATTTTTAAACACAAGGCGAATCGAATTTCGTACTATTGAACATTTTCAATTTTGCTTTGAAGACTAAAACCAACAATTTTGGAGACATAATGAAGGTTTACATGAATTTAACACTCAATAGTGCACTTTTCTCTGTAAAAAAGTATTATTGCAAATAAAAGCCCGTAGTATCACCCTAAATTCAATGCGAATTATAGTAGCTTCACATGCTAACCTACTCAAAAGAGTTACAAAGAGTTATGTAAATATAAATGATCATGATAAAACGAAGAATTAAAATAAAGAATATTCTATAAGAAGGTTGGTATATTAGATCAGTTCCTATATCTCAGTAACTAATTGGCCGATTTCAACCAAATTTGGTACATAAGATTATTTTAACAATTTAAATTGTGAAAATTTGCAGCACCTAACTACAACGCATTTTAAATTTCATATAATAATTTCAATCGAGGGCCATCGAAATAAAACTTTCTGCAAATAATGCGCAATTGGTCCAGACTGTTCCAAGTCGCCAGACTCAAACTCTCTGGATATACAAAATATACAAAGAAACTTTTTAAATCATACAAAAAGAGGCCATCGTTAATGTAGTCAGACTAGAACTTGCCTTCGGGACGTACTGCAGATCGCATTACACATGCACTTTTAAGAGGTTATATACAGTAAAAAGGCCGAAATAAACGTTTTATCCAGAATATTTTCTGAAGAAATCTTTAAGTTTATTAATCCAAAAATTTTTGTACACATATTATGGTATCTCCTAACTGTATTCCAAGACTTAGTATTATATTAGTAAAAAAATTTATTTGGAAAGGAACTACAGCTGATCTTCGGAAGATCCTCTCAAAAATGATGTTTTGCTGTGACCGCTACATCTCTGAGCTGTATCCTCTCAAATGAGAAAACCAGACAGATTTCATTAAAGTAATGTTGAATCTAGTAAAGCTAATCGTAGAAAATAAGCAAAATAAAATTTTTGGACAAAATGGCAACTTTCAAAAGAAAAAAATCGATTTTTGACCAAAATTTAGGTCTTTCCTCTTTAAATTTCCATTTTAGGTGACGATATGTACATTATGAAAATAAAAGTAAAACGTCGATTTTTTGAAAATTCTAACTGTATATAACCCCTTGAAACTGATTATGAAAATGTGAAGCAAAAAATTATTTTAATGCTTGTACCATTGACTCAAAATTACTTGAAATGGAAAACTATGCCAAACTAAGATATTCCAATTCGTTTTGCATGCGTACTGCTTTCATTTAAAATCGTCATCAAGTCATTATTACAGCAAAGCAAGCTTTAATAACTTTTAAAAAGACATTGCAAAACATGACTTCAGCCGGACAAAGAGTTCAAACTGCCGCTTAATGTGTAATCACTGCAGCTTCTAAATATGTTAACATGTATTTATATATATATATGTGTGTATATATGTATGTACGTATATATACGTGTATGCGTGCGTATTTACATTTCCATAAAGTCCAAAGAGTGCAGTCAGTGCCTTAAATATTTAGTCATAGCCGCTTTGAAGGACCTTTTGCACTCCCCACATATATGTATATAAAAACACAAGTAACAAAAAATGCATACACACATACATATATACACTCATACACATAAATGCACCCATATGCAATTTGCATATATTCACCATATTCATGCGTTCATTTTCTGCCTTTGTTCCAACTACTTACACTTCAATTGCTCTTAACTACTACTGATGGCTTTGTCTGCGCACAAGTGAAATGCACATGCACAGTGTATGTGGGTGTGTGTGTGCGATGAAATTTTGTATGCATTGGCTAGAATGACAAAAATGGCACTGATGTCAGCTAATTGAATTGGCATAGCGCAAGTGAACGCATTTGGCAAGAAGTATGAAAAAGCAAATGCATGACACACACATACACATATGTACATGCAAATATACATTCTTATGTGGAATTTAAGTGTATGTACGTATGTGCGTTAAAAATCAGTGTAAGCAGACATAGTCAAATAATGCGATGTGAAAATTACTAGGAGACACAATGTAGATGGCTATATTTGCATGTATGTGTGCATATATACACACACATATGTACATATATTTAGTATGATACATGCATTTGCATGGCTGTGTGTGTATGTGCTTGCTGTAATTTGCGTAAAACTGTCGAGTTTGTATAATTCCAAGTCTGAATCACGTTCATTTAGCGCAAATAAATTGAGTTTTCTCGTAGTTTCAAGGTTATGTCGACACACTTGTATTTATATACATATATGACAAACGAGCAGGGCTATCAGCGCACAAGTACTGCTATACATGATGCTGCGTAGACAAGAAAACTTCATTGCGATAACATGTGCCAATCGGGACCAGCAAGTATTCACAGCTGCACCGCTCTTGGGGCAACTGAAAGTTTCCTAACATTTATGTACATACATATGTATAAATGCTTTTCATCTATGTGTGTATGCTATGTGAGCTGTAGTATAGTCTGTTCAGTAAAAGTACTGCCAAATAATTTTATTTTATATCAAACTCGATGAAATTCTTTAATATATGGTAGTCGAAAAAGTCTTTTCGTATCTCTATTCAAATTTAAATTAATTTTTTAATATTTATAATGAACTCAAATGAAGCAAATGTACCATTTTGGTCGACGACTTTTCCGCTAGAGACATTAATATATCAGTGTAAAGCTTTCCGGGTTTCTCGGCGAAAAACTGCGACAAGTAATTTTCACAGGCTTCTCTTGAAGGCAACTTTACTACATTAAGGGTATTCTGCATTGACCGAAAGAAATGGTAGTCCGATGGTACAATGTCAGGGCTATATGGTGGATGCATCAAAACTTCTCTGCTAAGCTCTCGAAGTTTTTGCTGTGTCACACAGATGTATGTAGTCTAGCGTTGCCCTTATGGAAAGCGAAGAACTTTCTGTTGATAAGTTCTGGCCGTTTTTTCAATTGCTTGCTTCAATCTCATCACTTGTAAATTGTAGAATCAATCGTTCGACCAGGCTGGAGCAGCTCATAGCTAATAATTTCCAATCCCACCAAACACTCAGCATAACCCTCCGATGCGTCAATCTAGGTTTCGCGACCATTTGTTGAGCTTCACCACGCTTGAATTATGATCTTTTTCACACATTGTTGCCGTATTTGATTCACTTTTCGTCTCCTGTTACTGTTCGCTTCAAAAATGATTCGAATTTATTTCGTTTCAGCAAAGAATTGCAGATGTTTTTCACAGACAATTGCAGCTAGCCTTCTTTAAAGGGTTCAAAATCGTTTGATGATGAATGTTAAGTTTCTTAACGATTTCACGGTAAGCAGCCGGCCATTATTTTTCATAATTTCATCGACTTTTTTAAGGATAGCTCGACCAGAGTTAGGTACATCTTTCACATCGAAATTCCGAAACGGAAGGAGCGAACCATTGTTGTGCTCCACGAAGTGATACAGCATTGTCTCCGTAAACTTCACAAATTTCATTGGTGGCTTGCGTGGTATTCTTCCCTTTTTATAAAAAAATTTCAAAATATACCGAATTTCTTCATTCTTTTATTTATTTTCATTTTTGAACAGCTGTAATGTTTTTTCAACTTCACCGAACTTAATTTTTTTTTTTGTTTTTTTATTAAATGAAGCTTAAATTCTTATAAAATACTAATTTCCCACTGTCGGCCATCCAGGTCTCGTGGTCACCCAAGAAAGAGTTACCAAAGCGTTAACTTTCTAAAGTGGCAGATACGTAAGATAACAAAATAAATCGAAAAATCTCGGGCTACAATAGTAAAACACATTGTTTTTTTTTTATTTTTTTTTTTGTTTTGTTTTTTTATACCCTACAACTTTTCGATACCATTTTAATAGACCGATTTGTCCATTGCTTCAAGATGGGCCTCAGTTTCGGCGATCAACTCTTCACTCGACGAAAATTTCTCCCCAGCGAGCAGTCTTTTGAAATCTGAGAACAGCAAACAATCACACAAACTTCCTTTTTATACATTTTTTCACAATGACAAAAGTTACTTCACTCAAAATGATATAATGATACAACAGCTGCCAATTTACAAAACGCGTCTTTGGAAGGGCAGGGCTAACTAAAACTTGTATGGATTTAATTCTAGTAGCACCAGCTATCTGTCAGTCCGAAGACCTATTATATCCGCCTTATCACAGAACTGTGCAAATCTACTGTCATTCCATGTTGTTAGCATATATAATGTCTGTGTCCGTTTAGCATATACACCAACTAGGTAGCAGAAAGAAAAATTTATCTTCATATCAAAACCGGAAAAGCAAAACTACTCATCACTAATATATTATGGACTGAGACTCTAACATTCTTCCGACTAAAAAGTATAGAAAGATTATGCGACTATCTCATCAAAGAAGAAACATCACCCAACCATTTGGATTTCAGGGAACAAGCGTACGTTTAAGGGAAATCGGTTGGCACTGCCCTATATGAGGTAGTTGGGATAATCAAGAGTTCCTCAGAAAAATGAGAATTCACTCTAGTGACGGCTGCACTGATATCAGCTATTGCTCCATTTGACATGATTCAATACCTGCTGACCTGGTCAAGTCATATGATAGCTCTTGGAAGTTCGAAGAACCCATCCTATCCCTCTGGCTTTGGGTCAACGTCCGGTGTGTTTAACGTGGGTACCTGCTGACGACAGCCTTACTCCACGGCAATCAAAAGTACAGCGGATCAAATCAATGCGTTGATCAGCGCCCTGAGAATGCCAAGCATTTTCAGTACCAATTRRCARTGTGGAATGGACACACTAAMCACCTTGGTCGGGTTCGAGGCCCATCTAAAACCCCTGCCGTGCTTTGGGTCCGGCACCCGGTTGCAATGCAACTCCACATTCAACCGACAAAGTCAGTTCTTCCCGCATTTGGGTTTTAACAACAACCACCACGATACTCCTCGAGGGGCCAGTCCGCATGAGCAGGTTGGAGTTACCTCCAAGGGCTCCTGCTCCCCGTGGTACCAGAATTAAGTCTCCGGTCAGACCTCGTAGCCGAAACTACTACCAGTGGAGCTTCCATACTGCTCTGGACTGGTGGCCAGGTTGAAAAATGAATTAATCTTTTTACTCGCCAGGAAGGAGTTTAAGATCAACGGATAATGTTATGCGGACAACTTCGCTGTCCGCTGTTGAGGCATAAATCTTATTTGCCTACCCCAGCTCTTCGAAAGAGGATTTGAAATATCCGCCAACTGAGTGGAGAGTCACGACCTAACTGCCAATCTGGAGAAAATACAAATTATCGCCAATCGTAATTCATCATCCACTCTTTACGGACAGAATTTTTTTTACCCAAGAGTTCTGTCATATCTCGCAGTTATCCTAGATAAAAAAAAACTATACTGGAGAGAGCTCATTGAGGGCAGGGCTTCCATAGTCCTTCGAATTCGAAACTCCTGCAGAAGAGTCACTACCGTAAATTGGGATTTACGATCCAAAATATTTTAAAGAGACACTCGTAGTTAACTCGGTTAATATTATCTGGGTGCCCAGTCATATAGTAATAAAAGGAAGTGAAAAGCAGACGATGATGACCTAATTGCGATCATCTGCGTTCGATACAAATTCTTCATTATTCGTAAATTTCTTTCCAGAAAGCGTTCTAAAATAGGTATAATAGAGTCACACACAAAAAAAAATATTTACAGTAAAGCTTCGAAATCGTTTTTACGAGTTCCCATATTCTTTAATAAATAAGAAATATTTTCAGTCACACATTTTCATAAACAGACTGTGCCACTTCATAGATTACATAACGGTGGTATTGTAAGTACATAAAATATAGCATACATAGCGTTACTTGGAGCTCATAAAATGCTGATCAATTTGCCAAGCTGTTGAATTGACAATGGAAAAGTCCATATTTAATTCATCCACTGCTATAGTATAAGAAAAAACAAGAAGTGAGTGGTGTGTTATGTAACCATCCTTATTGTTAGTTTCTACTTTTGATGTTGTACTTTTGCTTAAGTGAAATTTAGTTGAAAATTGGCAGAAATTGCCAACTCATCATTATTTGAGTGCAGGTGAAACTAAGCGTATGATGCATACATTTGTAGAGCTATGTACAGGTACATATACCATATAATGGCTAACTGGGTATAACTAAGGTAGCATGTATTGGAGCGTGAGGGTACAGAAAATGTCGAAGTTGTCGAATTACTTTAGTTTGCTTGAATTTCCAATCGAATTTGCTTTATGTCAGAAGTGCTTAATATAAGCGTGATTTATTCAAGCAGTGCAGCGTTGATATTGAATAAGGCAACAGTGTGTTACTTATACGCCATGTACAAAGAGCAACCTATCAGTTTGGCAGTAATAAATATGCAAGTGACATTGATATATATGTTCGAAGTGTAGAACTTTCGATTGCTTGTAAAAAAAGTAGTACTATGGAGTTTTTATAGATTTCTTTGCATATAAATTTTTTCTTTTATCAAGATCATTCGAAATTGTTAGCTAAAGTGACGTCATTGAAGCTATTATTAAGCATTAAGAAGCATAAACAAATTCGTACGTGTTTTACCTTGAAAATGTATATAGCCTTGGGAAAATTATAAATAGATCGATGCAGATTAAATATGGACATAGATAACAACAACATGAAAAACCGTTAAGTTCACAAGTCCAAAAGATTAATTAGAAATCTTGATTCCGATCTATGCTGATCCTAATCACCTTTAGAATGTTAAGGATTATATAAGTTGTCATCAAGGTACTCCAACAGTAGGAACAATAAACGTGCTGGCTGGACGGGTTCGGACCATAGAGAGAGGGGTGTCAGATGTGTAGGGTTAGCAGGGTATGCAAAGAGATGGTAAGTGTTATGCGGGGACTCTTTGCACGCTGGCAACCAATCTGTTCGATCAAATTGTATGGCAGGTAAATGCTTTCGTTAGCCGACTTCGGAGATTGCATTATTGCCTTAGGTAATAACACTTACCAAATTTCGTGAGGACATCTCGTAAAATGAAAAGGGTTTCAATACAAGCACTTGATATCCATCGACCAGTTTGTATGGCAGCGGTAGCGTTAGTCGCATTGTCGTGGCGAAGGGGATTGAGTAAAAGTATTGGGGTCCAAATGAGCATGGGCATTCCCTTTATGAACTACTTCTCACAACTTCTACATTGGGATAAACGAAACTTCGATTTCACACCCATCCGATTTTGGCAGTATAAGAAGACACGCACCAACACCAGCCGAAGTCAAGGCGTCGTAGAACCCGTTCTCATGACTGAGTGGTCAGCGGATGGTTAATAACTGATCGCGAACGGCCGCCTCCGATGCGCGCGCGGCGTCTATGCCTACTGGCATTGCGGACAAGTAACCAACATCTTCCGACCTACTCATGAGACTACAAAAGGAAACATAAAACAAGTAAAAACCAAAAAATATATACCAATACTTTGACGACTAACGCTCAGACAACGGCCAAGACCATGCCTTAAAGTACCCCAAGACCCCTAACGGAGTCCGATAAAGAAATCCTCCTCTCCTCCAGTCAGATCACGATTAAGAGTTCTGGGCAATGATTTAAGGACTCCAAGGCCCCTAACGGAGTCCGAGGAAGACATTCAAATGAGACGATTAGGATGCTCCCGGATGTACCAGTCACAGTACGGTGGAGAACACGCAGGAAATATAGCGGGTACCAACCAAAGTACTGATTGTATCAATACTTAACCTTCCACTTCTAAAGCAGCCACGAGTACCAACCAAAATACACATGCGGTTAAAGGAGAAGGTCAAAGAAAGAAGAGAAACAAATTTCTATATCAGATTAGAAATAACCGGTAAGGAAGAGCCGATAGTCAAGATCTAGAGTACATATAATACACAAGATAGCTAAAGAACGCGCTGCCGGCACCTTAATTGGCGAAAAAGAATTAAAGCACCAAAGACTTATAGTTATAGAAGTATGAAAACTACCTGAGTAGGAAGTAAACAGAAATTCGACAAACTAGAAGAAAGAGTTATTAATCTGGTTAAGAAACTGTGATATTTGCATTGCATTGTCTTCGAATACTGGCAGCAAAATTTAAAGTCGAAGTTATGAATAAGACTCAGAAGAAGTAATAACTCAAAATAACCATTCCTTACTCACCAGAAAGCCACCGAATATTAGTTATTTTGAAATTCAGTAATACGTAACTGTAATGGACCCGAATTTATAACTGAAAAAAAGGAGTAGGCACTGCTTGCCATAAACTATTACAGAGATATTTTTATCTCTATAACAACAAAAACTATGTGGTTATATTTACTGAGCGAAGTCACGTAGCTGAAGGCTGATTTAAATAGATATTTTCACGACTAAGTTCACTGAGGTTCGCTTAAATGAGGTCTCGCAAGTTAAGTATTATTATGGAATATAGATTGCAGCCCTGCTTGAAGGGGCGGACTTAAATCTTTCGCGATGGCATGGTAGAATTTCAAAAGAGATATTATGGCGAAGGAAATTATGTAAAAACATTTTTTGGAAAACAAAATTCGCAACAACAGATAAGTATAGGCTGTTATTTTGATTGCTTAGGATATGTCCATTGATCCTTTCATTAACTTTTTAGACGTGAGCTTAATTCTGAGCACTCTTTTTTATTCACAAGCACTTCAAATTTGGTATATAAAAGAGCTTAAGCAATTAAGTAGATACATAGGTAAAAGTCATTTCAGAAAATGGTAAAATCACAAAAATGTATGAATTTCTAGATTTCACATGAGTTCACGCCACAGTGCACTGCGACTGAATTCTATATTGAACAGTATACCAGAGCGAACTATAACATCACTTTTATTCAGTTATTTAAAAGAATTGTGTGTCGCCGGTCGTATAAATCGAAGTCAACAGAGCTCTTTGAAGACCTATTCGATAGAAGGGAACCATATAATGCATGGCGTTCCCCGGAAGTCATACTAAGTCGCACACGTGCGGTCGGTGCCAGTTGCGTTGGATATTTAAGTACAAAATCACTGAACTGCTGACTGGATCGCCGACTCGTCCGTTTATGGTTGCCTTGTTCCTTCTGATGCAATAAGTTATAACTATATCTCATACGACTATATACTGGCCAATTTTCCTTTGGTACATCGACGAAATTGATAGAGCTAGCTCTTGATGGAGTGCGCGATCTCCGACGATAACTGTGTGATCTTCTTCGATTGGAGTAACGTCTAGGCTTGTTACCTCTGCCGAAGAAAGCGCGGTACTCACGCATGGCCTCAATGGGATTCGGTAACGGGGTTTGGGTTTGTATCTGTAACGAGACATCTGTTTGTCTTTGCTTGGGCTTACCCTCAATGCCGCCCCCCACGGTCGCATACAGTTTATTTAGATCGCTTAAAAAGCTATTATTGCATACTTCATTCGGTTTGTGCGCAGTATCTTTGAAACTATAGATAGAGCGCTTTAAACGTTCCAGATAATCACGATAAGTGCGATAAATGTCACCCCTCTGGTGTTGGTAATCACGATAACCGTCACCCATGTGGTATTGGTGTTTACGGTAATTGTCGCCCGTGTGCCACTGGTCATTATATTGTGTTTGCTGACATGTCGGACAGTATGTTAACGGTATCTCAACCATGCTTTTGTAGCTTTCGTAATCAACATCGAGTCGCTGCAAAATACGCGGCGAACAACCTGGTATAACTTCGTGCGTATCACGGCGACTCTTTCGACAGCTTTTGAGTTTGTTGCACAAACAGCTTCGTCGTTTCTCCTTCGCACTTGCTTTTTGTTTTGATAGATCATACGTACTGTACAGATCCGTTACACTCGTGCTTTTCATCTTCAAATAGTGGCCCGTTAGGTGGCGCTCGTAGAGTTTATATTCATCGTTGCCACTGCACTTGTTGTTGGAGAATAGTCCACAAACGGAATGGCTTCTGAAGTATTTCTTGCAACAGCAAGGGCATGTCCAGCGATTATGTCGGCAACAGCTCTTCACACTGCTCGGTTCGCGTAGGTATGTGGATGAGCAACTCGCGCAGCGTCTTCTAGCGTAGCTGTCGCACTGACTGCAGCTGTGGCAACATTCACACATTTTTGTAATTTTTTATTGTAATTTTGTGTAATTTTCAAGAGAAAAGTCGTTAGAAGTTTAATTTTTTTTTTTTTTTTACCAAGCGCAATGACAGAAGTTATAAGAGTGTTTACATGCTTATTGTGAAGTTTTAGACTCGATATGGTTTTCGAAATTTCCGATTAATGAATAATGTGTCGAAAACGCTGCTATAAGGTCAGTCCTTCATATATCAGCCGCAGGGATTTGCTTATAAATTTATTGAGAATGTAAAGTAAACTCATCATCCCTATCACTTTCCGTTTCCATATTTCTATTCAAAACGCTTTTCATATTTATACCAACTTATATATACATATATTCCTATGGCTATGAATATCCTCTCACTACCAATAGTTCGAGCTCTGTGCTTCTCATATATAACTCTGGCTCCCAAACTTACAACACCTTACTCGATTGGTTGAACTCCAACTCCACACAGCAGTCTTCAACGAGTCACAGTTTGACTTTACGTGAGCTTTACAAAAGACACTGTTGGTGTTCAAGTAGAGTGCTAATTTTGAAAACTTCCATTGTAAACATACCTTTTTTTAATTTGAGTAGCGGCGGTTGCTTTTTTCATATCCCTCGATAGATCATCCCAAGCACGTTATTATGTATGAAGATCAATGATAAGTAAATTTCCTTTAAACCACAGATTTTCAGATTAAGAACACTATCGAGTATTCTACTAACGGGGAGAAACGTCCTGAACTAGCAGAAGTATGCCAAATCGAGGAATAAAATTTTAACATGACTTTTGACCTTCTACACACTTTTCGAAACTAAAGGACTTATAACCATTAATTTTCTTGCCAAATTATTAAGAATCATAACTTCTCTTGTTTTTAGGCAAATCAGTTTGAAAGTTTTAAGACCCCAAAATGATATAATTGATAAATCGTTTACATACGATCAATCGGCGATGCCAGGTCCATACAATATCCCTTCCGCTTTCTCGAAATTTCGTTTCGACGAGCTGTCCTGCCTTCTTTGCTGTCCAGAGAACATCAGCGCTGTGCAATTTTGATGCGATTCTGACCTCAAACTCCAAACTCTTTCTCGCTATTCTTGCTGCCGAAGTACTTTCAAATGATGTATCGGTCTCAATGCAATGTCGATTCATTCCCCCTTGAACTTTTCGGAGTTTTGCTAGCATGTCGTGAATGCGTTCACACTGAGACGATCACTTAAAATAAGATGGGGGATCCAATATTCAACCACTTTATCGACTATTATTGACTCGTATCAGACTTATCCGTGTAGATATGCGATATCACATAACTCTACAAAAAATAATTCCTCATTGACTCTAAGATTATAACCAACTTCAATTTGAAGAAATATGTGCCAATGATTCCCTCTGCGCATGGAGCTCAGCAAATACTACGGCGGAATACATTGTGGATTATCATCACAAAGCAACAGTAATGTTTATCATAGTATAAATTTAAGCAAATGTGCGTTTTTCGCTGTTGTACGACGCATTTGTTGGTCATCCGGTTTCAATTCCCTCACGAATTGTATTTAAAAAGTTCGTAAACCAAGAACCTTTCGCCAAATTTCCATTAAGTCGATGGGCACCACCCCCATTGTGGCGCACTATGGAGAATATACTCATTAGGGTTCTTCAACACGCTAATCCACAGCAGCAATAGCGTCTTCGGTGCGCTCTGACGTGATGTTCTGACTAACTATGTCGACGTAATGTTGGACTCAGCATCCGATGCGTCGAGAGAACGGAAGCATTTTGATAATAAATTTGCACTATTTGTAAACTTTGTTCCGAGGTAAGTATGTCCATTATGAAATGCTCAACCAAACAAGAGTATAAATCGAGTAACAGCTGTAAAATTCAACATTGAAAATATTGCGCTATTGAAACTCATACAACACAACCTTAATAAAAAATTTTAAGTATGATTGCTTTAGTTATCTGTAAAACATATTTTCAACATTAGATTCAGTTATTTATAAAAATAGATGTACCTATGGAATGTTTATCTTAAATCACATAGATAAGGTTTATGTCTTGTCTACATTAGTTTCATACAGAAACCCAAAGCGAAGATACACACCCTTAACTTTTCAATTTGAGTACATTTCTTGGCAATATTGAGTGCTTTGCTTTTTTGAAACAAATTTCAAAATTAGAATTTTATTGAGTTTACAAAAGTGCACACTTTATCCAGCGCATAAAATAATAGAAGTACAAATCTCTACATAATACACCTATACATATGTAAGCTTATCATTAAGTATATAATACTAAGGTTGGAAACAGAGAGGTATTTAATGATCTCAAGAAGGGTCCTCCAAATGGCAACTTAAATGTATACTAACATACATAGTATGTATCGATTATGTATGTACATATTATGCATGTTCTCATCTGAGTTCAACTAATATTCTTACTAGTCTTTCGTCGACCCAAATATCTGAGAATCTGTCTCGGTGAAGTTTTGAAATGACGCTTCTTTACCGATCGAAATTCTGTTGGATATCTAAATGATTGACTGGATGACTCAGCAGAAAAAGTTTCTCTTAATGAATGGAATCCCGTCATTCTGTGATTGGAGGTTAAGAGGTTCAAGAGAGTACCTCTATCCATAAATAATTTCAAATCGTGTGGCTGAATAACTTTACTGTGCCTGCGCCGAGTATGGGGTGCGACACTGAGGAGTGGCGCAGGCAAACGACCGAAGAATCCCTCAAATTCATACTGCCTAGCTGCTTCACATATGTTATCATTGAAGCCGAACGCAGCGTCCTTGCCACCGCCCACATTAGCATATAGTGTATTTAAGCCGGCGAGGAATTCTTTACTAAACAGCTGTTTGACATTCAGACCATATTGGCCGTCACTGCTGATATATCTGAGAAAATTTGCGGTATCATCATCATTAAGACACGTACAGGTATTATCATCAAAATAGCCGCTGCCTGGCCACTTTGGGTAGAAAGTGAGTGGCACATCCGGCAACAGGTCGTACGGATCGCAATTGCATTCGTTAAGTAATGCTTGTTGCAAGAGCAGCGTACGCATGCGCTGACAATCGCAGTTTGGCGTTTGGGCGAGCTTGCGCAGAAGGCCGCCCCGACACTCGTTGGGCTGTTCGATTATGATTTCCGCCGGCCGCTTGATTTTTTGTTGCTTTTTCTTGCCTGTTTTTCTTTGTTGCTGGCTTGCTGCTGTTGTTGCGTAATGCTGAGTTTTTTCCTCCTGCAATGGGTTGGCGAAGCTCAAGTTCATCATTGAGGCAGGCGGCTGACGCGCCCGTTTCGCCCGTCGCCACAGCACCGTGTCAAAATGTTGCTTTAAATTTTGCTTGTAATGATCCGTTAGGCAGCGACTGTAACATTTCCATTCATCATGGTTGCTTTGGCGTGGCCAAATACAGCTCGAGCAGTTGCGTTGCAGCATTGTTGTGGCGCCGCAACAGCTGTTGCACGGGCAATGCGCGTCGTGGCAATATTTATGCATTTTCGTACTTTTATTATTTTAGGCGGGACTTTTTTAAGAATTTGGAGTTTGCGATAATTACAAATTTATTTTGTGTTCGAAAACTGTGAATTTTTAAGCTAATTTGCCGAAAAGCGAATTTAGATTTATTAAATCTCGAAAAATAAATTTTGTTTATTTACATACGGATGTGTCAATTATATTTCTATTTAAGGTGGAACTTTCTAAGCATACAACAGAAGCGAAAAACATTTTCGGATCGATTGATTGGCTATAATATAAAGAAACCTTATGATCTTACCTTATAAGCTATTTACATTATAGATATATGTATATGTATCTCCGTTATTCAAAGTATACCATACATGTCATGGGAATCACATTGAGATCAAATTCGACTCAGTTTGTCAAAATTCGGTATAAATAAGGTTATCCAGATCCAGAATATATACATATACAAGGTGCCGCAAAAATAGCCTTCCGATGTTTTTTGGCTGTAATTTAAAAAAAAAAAATTTAAAAACTTTGATTCTGCTTGTGGATTATTTTTATTTGGTCTTTTAAATTTTTTTACATCAAGTCGAGAATATGACTTTATGTAAATAGCCGCCGCCATAGTTGATTGTCATTTGAGCCGTTTTTATGGCAGTTTCCATTACTTTGGCCAGAACTTCCGCCGATAGGTCTTCACATTCTTGACGAATAGATTAGGCGTCCGGGAAATGCATCCTTCAGCATATCGGTTGTGCCACGTGCAGTGTGTGCCGTTGCACCGTCCTGTTGGAACTACATGTTTTCCAATCCTAATAGATCAAGTTGCGGCAAAAAGAACTCGTTGATCATTGCTCTGTAGCGCTCACCACTCACAGTAACCGTTTGGCCCCCGACGTCTTCGAAGAAAAAAGGTCCGATGACTCCACCAGCGAAAACAGCACACTGTACAGTGACTTTGAGCGTGTGTAATGGCTCGTCGTCGGCTACAAGCGGTTTTCCAGTGCCGCAGAATCATAAATTTTGCTTACTTACGTAGTCGCTAAGTGATTAAGGATGGCTTGAGCGTATGTTAGACGTGACTGGCGGTAAAGGTAAGGAAATAATTTTCCAACAACACGGAGATCCAAAACATGCAGCAAAATTGTTCAAGAATGGCTCCAAAACTAAAGTTTTAAAACTTTCAAATGGTCAGCACTAGGCGCACATCTTAAACCGATAGAAAATTTGTAGGCATACATTAAGCAACATCCGTCTTCTAACATGGACGAACTGTGAAGCTGGGTACAGGTGGAGTGGAGAAATATACATCACTCAATAATTGAGAACCTGATTGAAAGTATGCCTAGACAGTTAAGAAGGAAGTGCTGAGTTATTTCCACTTCCTCTTCTTCTTTATAACTTCTGCAGATGGACGTCAATAGGCAATGACCTGTTAAAAGTCCCACAACTAGGGAGAGGTTAGCCTTATTGAGGGCAAAAATATCACTAGATCTCTTGCGATCGATCAAGAAAGGCTTTTGCGTTTTTTAGGTACTGCACGACCAACACTGCACGCATCGTTAACGAGTTAAAGGCTAGTATCGCCGTTTTGTTATCTGAGTGAGTGGTTACTTCTCTGAAAGAGGCTACACGCCGGATCAGTAGATCTGTTGCTACCTTAATGACTGCAATCTCGACTTGGAAGACAATAGATAGGCTATAAGTTGATAAAGAGCTCCTGAGAGTAAACCCCTCCACCAACCATATCCATGCGACAAATGAATCCTTTCGATAAAATCTGGTGTGAGATTTAGTGAAAATATCATATTTGACTTGATCTGATTACTTTGAAATATTGGTGTTTACTAAGAAATCAAACTCGTAAACACGTTCATTCTTTAGAAAGAGTAGCTTGTAGTCTCGGGTGACAATTTTCGATATATTGGAATGATTCATAGAGAAATTCTAAAATTCGCCTAGCTATACCTTCCGCTTGGATCACGATTCTAAAAGAATACAGATATTTTTTCAATCTTGAAATTCGCCTTTCTAATTTCTCTAATAAAATCATTCATTAAAACTCATGTTAAAATAACCTCAACAATTTTTATATTAAAATTAACAAAATGCAAAAAATTGCTTTTATTTCCATATTAAATTTTAGCAGAAACAGTATTTACTAATTCAAAAGAACTCTCAGAACGACACACTTAATACTAACAAGAAATTTACAAAAATTTTCTTGCACAAAATTTCACAAAACTTCAATCAGTCGCCGAGATCGCGCAGTTGTCATTGAATCTCTCATCAGCCGTATGAGAAATTCAATAATAACCGTTCGATCTAGCCACGAAATACCACATAATTTTGACACAACCAATAGTAGTATTATTTTTGTCTCCAAGATGTAGAATAAGGGAAACTGGCGTAAGTAGATTTCACTGTAGCTTTAGGACCATCATCAATTACTTTTCTGCTATAATTCAAAGGGCTACGTCTACTTCTATCGTTAAGGTTGACAACGTTCTTAGGACCCTCATCCATTGCTTTTCTGCTATAATTCAAAGGGCTACGACTACTTCTATCGGTAAGATTGGTTCCGTTCGCTGCTTTTTGTGACGTGCTGGGTGCTGCATCCGATTTCTGCCACAACGGTGGTACACTCATTCTATATTTATCACTATTAACACCACTCAAACGTTTTGATCCACTGGGTTCTTCTTCTTTGCTAGACTCTTTCGTTGTCGGTTCTTGTGCTACAGTTGGTAACTTCGGCCTTTTGTTTTTCACGCCAGTATCTTTACGCAATGCCGTTTGTTTCGTCGTTGGTGTTGTTGATTTTTGACTGATGGGCTTTAGCTTCTTTGGCATTTCAGCACCCGCAGCACCTGCAATACGTCCCGCTCCAACTCCCAGTGTCCACTTCATTCTCCCTTTCGGTTTGACAGTTTCCGTTTTCATTTTTAATTTCGTTTGTGTTTGTTTGTTGGTGCGTGTAGTCTTATTGAAGAATACCTCGAATTCGTGACGTATCTCTGCAAGCTCTTCGGGCGTACAATGCGACACAGAAGATTTCATTTTGCTGCCTAAACCGCCATTGATGTCGGCGTATAATTTATTCAAGTTGTTTATGTATTCATTGCTCTTCGCTGTTGGCGATTCGTCTTGATCGGATTCATGTAGTTGACGATCGATATTTTCAAAGAACTCTTTCTCCATATCATGCCGTTTCTTCGAGGGATAATACGTGAAAGGCACATCGGGACTATCACCACGATTTTGTTCATCACAACAATCGCTTTCCTTCGGCTTGAATAGTATGTAGGCTAAAGCGCCACCATTGAGATAGACTTTCCTGCCCAGTTTACTGTGTGAATTCTTCATTGTTGTTGTACTGCGTGCTGCCGTACCGCTAAATCGACGTTTACGGTTTTTGCGTCGTCCCGACTTATTTAAGAAAAAGCGTGCACCCTTCTTCAACAGCTCCGACTGTGCTCCATGCATATCCATTTTGGCTGAGAAGCAATCGATTTTTAGCGACTTCCATAGCGGTGGATCGGCCATGCTGCTCGCTTCCTGCTGCAAATAGTGACCAGTTAGGTGTCGTTGATGTAATCTGTACTCGCTGTTCGGATCATTCAACAGCGGCATACTTGGCTGATTTGCCGCGTAAAAGTGATGACATGGCGGATATGCTTGTTCGTAATTGTTGTAGCCCGTATACCAGTTCCAATTATTATAAGGACATTGATTGTACCAGGGCGTAGCGTCATATGACCATTGTCCATACTGTCCATACGCCGAGTGCCCCCAAGAATACTGGTTACCATTGTAACCATCTCCCATACACTCATCAAACATTTTTATGATTTTTTTTTAGTTAAATATATTCACTTTTTAAATTTTTTACAGATAAAGACGATATCGACATTCTTTTTTACAGAAAATTTTCACAAATTTGTCAATTCAACCATTTCGTTTTACAAATTCCATGAGTTTTTTGTTAGAAAACTCTACACACATGTAATGGGGTGGGTCAAAAATTACAACGTACATGTTTCTGAGGAATACCGTGGAAGATAGAACTAAAGTTTAACTTTTTAAATGGGAGACGTTTGCAAAGAAAGGGTTTTGGTTAAGTTCGGTGATAACGCAGACTGCAGAGATAAATTAACCAAAACCTTGTACTGAATAATGATATATGAAAGAAACACCGCTGATGCGCTGAAATTTGTATGGTTTTATTCGATGGCTCATTAGCTAGAGGTGTTTTAAAGAATCTTATTGAAATTGTCTACCGAGACCGATTCCGAGATAACAGATTCCAGTAGCCAAAACCACGATCAGCTATAGTATAGTACTTTATCGACCTCTGTTTTTCATTCATGATATCAGAAGCCTTGGAAAGGCATATATTTTTCTTAACTATTTAGAACGTGGAGTTTAACGGAGAAACTGTAAAACAACTTGAGCCTTTGGAATCAGGATAAGTTAACAGAAGTTTCGAAAACAAAAAAAAAAGTCACACAGACCAAAATCTAGTTAATACGGTGGCTTAGTGTCAGCGCTTTCGTTTCGTGTTTGGGCAAAAGTCAGTTAAGTAGATAGAGGTCTATTGTGAAAACCCTGGTATTAAAATCTACACACTATTTTTTATCTCCTCGGAGCCATCCCGTACTCCAGATGTAATTTATCAATACGAAAATTTTTATCTATGCAATACAACACACATGAAGAGTTTGAGAAGGGCGTTAGAGTATTTACAAATGCAGAAAGAATTGGCGAGACTTAGGAAACTATTTTCCACAAGACTTGCCTAGCCTGCCTAATTCGCAAAAGTAGCGTAGAGTGGTCGGACAACAGCCAAGGCTACAACAGAACAGAGAACAGATGACCTAATAAGTGTGCACAGTGTGCTGTAAGGAAGCGGCAAGTCCTAGTTGCAAAGGAAGTAATTCGGTAAATGTCTCAGGAAGACATCTATATGGAGAATAAAATAGAATGAACAGTCCGCTTATTCGAACCATACAGCTTTCTCAGTACGGATGGAATCATTCCAGCAATCCTACAGAATGCACACTGTCTATCCGTACCATGGCAAAAGGCAATTTTTAGGGGATCCATGAAGTTCAACTATGAGCCCTCATAGAGAGAGACTATAGTAGTTTTCATACCGAAGGCAGGTAGAAATTAACCAGCCTACTTAATGGAGTTTAGGCCTATAAGCTCAACTTCCTTTCTGCTGAAAACGCTAGAGGAAATCTTGGACTCAGATATTAGGGCCTCGGCGCTAAGGGCGTTGGTATTTAATATCGAAAGGGCTCTTGAATGTAAGGAGTACACTCTTGAACCATTCCAGGTCATCTCTACTACGAAATCTATTCTAAATAGTATCCAGTCCGTAAGTGTTGAACCTGCTATCCTGGATCAGAAGCTTATAGACCTCTAGATGGCTAAGTGGCTAAGGGCAGAATGGAACGACGCTAAAATGACCAAGGAAGTCTGTAATTAGTGGTGATTAAAAGATGACTAGTCCTCTTGGATTTAGCGAGTGATCTCCATCTGGTATCGCAAAGGTTCAAAACTGCCAAAGATTGGCTTATTGGCCTATCAGATTAACCTAACCTATCCTTGATTTGTGCAACCTCCGAGACATCGTCTTTAACCAGTAGTTGAGATTTTTTCTTATACAAAGATTTGTATTCGGATAGAAGATAATCCATAATCTCTTCTTCTAACGGTCTTAATCTTAAGTCCGGCGGTTGTTGGCCTAGTGATAGGTCTAGTAGTCCATTCGCTCGTAAAATTCACTACGTCAATTTTCTAGGAGTAACTTCTATTAATAGCTTTCGAAATACAAAAAAGAAATGGTTTCGGAAACTTTTTTTCTTTTACTTTGAATTTCAATAAGCAAAATCAATATTTCCTTAATTGAATTGGATGAAAAATATTGCTCCTTTCTGAAAATCTGATTTCGCAAATTTCGATTTATCAAAAGGCACGCGAATGCAGCATTTAACAATTGATAATCAAAAAAAATATATTGAAAACAAGTAATGGAAAAACATTAAAACATGGTATACTGAAGAAGATATCAGTGATATTGAGAACGATTAAATTTATTTGCGAATAAAATTGCAATAAAGTTCACACCAATTTACCGCAAGTCATAAAAAACAATTCAGCAACACAAAAATAATGAAAAAATTGTCCATGTGTATGTGTGCGCGTACTTTCCAGCGCAATTCATAAACGCGGCTTAATAATAGACCCTGAAAGGCGTTTTTATTTGGCACTTAAACGATGTACAATCGAACAATGCACGGCGCATTTAATTGCATAGAAACACAATTCACTTTATAGAAATACTCTGTCGTGCTTTTATTGGCGAATTTCGAACGACGACAAAACAAACACACCATAAAACTTAAAGCTATGGACGGACGTAGCTGTCGGCTTTTAATGCTAGCCACTCCACTACTCCTCCTCGACCTCCTCTTCAACGTGCGCCGCTTTGGCGGGTTTTCGTCGTGATGGACCGCGTGTACGCTGTGGCTTCTTGGTTTTCGGTTTCGGATTCTCCAATTCTTCCAGTTCAGCGTCGGTCAGACGATCCTTGTACCAGTCGGCGCTATAATGAGAAGACGTATAAAATATACATATATATTGAACAGTTGTTAAAATAGCATTAAATAAGTGTTCCAACATACCATTCGGGCACGTTGCGCGACCAGTCGCAGTGCTTCTTCTCTTCGTCGAACACCTGTCCGAGCTTGCAGCCATTGCGTCGTGGTATCTCACCATTTACACATACATAGAAGTATTGACAGTCATCGGGATCGGCATAACGTGGATGTGTGACCGCCACGGACTCATTTACTTTGGGGCATTCGAATTCGAAAATGTCCTGCGAATTGCAACCCTTCACGCCGACTTCATCGGGCCATGTGCAAATGCCGGTTTTGGGATTGAACACCAGACCCTGGGGGCAGGTGATCATATTGAATTGTCCATCGACACAGTAGTAGAATTTATCGCATACACCCTTCTCTTCGTGGCCGAAGTAACCGTTCTTGCGTGGACAATGCTGCGATGGCTGCGGTGTCTCTGTGGAGAGAAAAAGAGAGCATATTTAAGTACAAGACGGTAATTAAAATAGATTATTACTACGACTGTAATATAAATCCTAGTTCTTTATATACAAAGCCGATACAAAATCGCAAAAGATTATATCAAGCATAAGACTTAAATACACAAAAAGGGGATCAAGCCAAAGCACAGCTATTGAGAAATATCTGTCTGAACCATCTATTTAGGTATACAGATTTATTCACTATTTTAGTTTTATAGTCCATTAAAGATTCTTCGAGGAGGTACTTAGATCAGTCCGGCGAAACTGAACTAACTAAAGTAGATATTATCTGCTACTCTAACTTTTAGAACATCGGGTGTGGGCAAGTATTTTGAAAACAGTCGTAGAAATGGAACTTATCGATATCAAAAGTAATATTCGGAGTAAATTTGTAGTTGCTTTCATAATAGTTAATTTTAGATTGAAGCTTTAAAAGAACTAAATATAAAATCAAATTTCTCCATAGTTCAATATTCGCGCATCGAAGCAATACAGACTCCAAGATCATCCCAAATCTCTGTTAATGACGATTACCTCAAAATATATGGGGCAAAGGCAAAGAAACGTTGTTGGCAACATACCAGACAATCAGCCGGCCGCTTATTATCTACGCCGTCCCAATACGGTCGCATTTATGCATTGAAATGCAGACGAGGTACAGACATGTCAGAACACTGCACTCTGGACTACAACAGGTTGCCTCTTCATATCTCCTATCGAACACTTGCAGAGTGAGCTCTGTATACTCCTAGTTAAGGCACATAATGAACTCTTCTCCAGGTAGTTCCTGAGGTGGTGCCTTCATAGAAATCATCACTGCAGTCACCTGGTTGTAGCGGAACCGACTTCTATGAGCATCACGAGGTCCTTCCTCAACTACGTCGATGACATAAAGCAACACGTCGGCCAGACTTCGGACAGTTTGGCTAAAGGAGATCCAAACATTAGTAGGCACCGAAAAAAAAATCGCTGAAGGCATGGAGGCTATATACTTATGTTATAACAGGTCTAAGGAAATTTGGATTAAGCATTGGTATGCGTATACTGGCACAGGAATCTATTTGGAAGTCTATAATAAAGATTTATACTAAAATACGTAAAACTTTTGTTCTTTTTGTCAAACCTCGCCAAAATTAATGAGATGTTATTCTCCTGGAATGTGTGCTGAGAAAGTGCCTAAGAGAGAAAAAAAGGTGTAGACTAAATTTAGGAGCCCTGTCGAGTAGTTGAAAGAGATCTAGTGAAGACTTTATTTTTGTGAGATGTCCTCTTATGTTGAGAGCATCTTAAGCCGCAGTAAAGAGAAGCATAATCAAATCCAGTGAGAAGCCACAGATAAACTGCTTGTTTAGTCATTATAAAAGAGTACCATGAGCTGCTTAGAATAATTATTTTCAGGCTATTCAAAATAAATTTTTCTGTTGCCGAATCGATATTTAGAATTTCTTATACACGCACAGACATATGTCAGTATGTGTAATGCAGCAATTTGCCAGAAATAGAGTCACTGAAAGCTCGCAAAAGCCGAAACTCTTAAAAAACGTTAAATCCAACGACAATTACTGCGGCAAAAACTGTCGGAAACAACAAGTCATCGCAACCCTTATGAGTGGACCATTAGAAAAGCCTGTGTGACAGCAGTTTTTCATTTTTCATTTTCCAGCAGTAAAACCAACAAAAGCTGGCTCTACGCTTTGGTGTTTTTTATTGTTGTTATAACACTATTTGTTGGTTTATTGCAAATTGGGCTATAACGCAGTATAACAAAGGCGCGACAGACAAGCAATCACTAAAACAACAATAACGAAAAACACAATGCAGACGACAACAAAAATTTACCGCTAGTCTGTATTTTCTAACTTTACGCATCAATGATGCAAACAACAAAAACAGCACAACAAAAACACACAAAAACTAAGTAAACTGTAGCATATTTATGGGCGCTCAAAACTTATAACTGTGTATATGTGATACAATACTACCACACACACACACACACACGCAACAACATACGTCACAAGTGAACGAGCAAGCAGCTGCAAAAACGCTCATATTAGAAGCGATAAAAAGGCGACTGAGAAGGGTCAAGTCAAGCTGGGAGGGCTCAGCTGTGAGCCATGAGCCCGCTTGTCAGCTAAAATGCAAAAGTGAGGCATGTGCGGCATTTTGGCAACTAAATTGCAATAACCGGCTTGGTGAAGAGAACAAACAATAACAGAGTGCGTATTCTTTGTAGTTTAATAAAACAAATACACAAAAACAACAACAATTGCATTTGCAGTGTTAAAATAATGTAGCCGCCATCGTAACGCAGCATCAACAAGAGTTAGCGGTGTTTGAGCATAATGCGACGCTAATAAAAATATTGCAGTAAAAATGTGCAAAGCGAAAACAAATAACTCAGCACAGACTTACAACTATGCATTGTGGCATATAGAGGAGCAGCTGAGTAAATAGCGAAGAGTTAATGTATTGGCAATCAAATTTTTTTACATAAAATGTATGTTAATCGGACAAAGCAGGGTGAGCTCATGAATATATTCTTCAAAAAAAAAAAAATCAATAAGGTCGCATTGAGTATAAATTTTCAAATGTGGAACAATTTAAAAACTACAAATGCATGGCGGAGAAGAATGCAGATAAACATGGCTGTGACCAGCCCCACTGACTTCGGTTTGCTGATGTTCCCATAACAGTCGGGCCAACGTTACCGAAACAGACTCAGATTCGGTTATCTGCACTAACTTAATTGAAAGTGAAGAAAATGGTTATTATACGAAAAAAGAGGAGAGAAAAGTTCAAGAAAATTAAATTGTGTTAATAAAAACACAAACTGGCACGATTTAGACAGATTTTTTATAAAGCAACGTTGAGAGAAACCAGGTCCCGTTTAAAATATGCGATATAAACTCCAAGACTTGTAGGAGAAAAAAATAGCAAACAAATTTTTACACAACACAACGGGCCTTTTAAGCTACTTGAGTTATCAACCGACATTTTTAATATTAGTTTGCCAAAAAAGTCTTGCGGTATTTTCGCTAGTTGGCGCTGAGATCGCGTAGTTCTAGTTTTATTCGTCGCATCGGGTTATGCTATACCATTTTCGAAAGCTCATTTCTCTCGCTAACACATGTTTGATTGATTGTCGTCTCTTTTAAGTCATTCATGAGTTATAGCATCGCAAACACGGAGCAAAATAAAGAGAAAATACGGCATATTTTACAGTACTACTACGATAAAGGCAAAAATGCATCTCAAGTCGCCAATAAAATTTGTGCAGTTTACAGATACAGTTTCCATTTCCACCGCACAACGATGGTTTGAACGTTTTCGTTCTAGTGTAGAAGTGGTCGAAGATGCGCCACGCTCTGGAAGGCCTGTCGTCGAAAATTGCGATAAAATCGCTGAATTGATAGAAAGAGACCGGCATAGTAGCAGCCGTAGCATCGGTCAAGAGCTGGGCATGAGTAATCAAAAAAATTTTATGAACAATTGAAAATTCAATAAAAATACCGCCATACTGACAACCAATATTAAGTGGGAACATTGGATAGAGACTGTGGATGCTGCTTTTAATCAATCATCGAATCGTTTGGAGCTTGTGTCAAAGTAAATGATGACCATTCTGAGTAAAATTTTATAGCACCCTCATATATTATATTCATTCATAAATTAAATTAACTTTATTAAAAAAAAATTACTATCGATTCGATTTTCTACATGAACCGAACTGGTAACAGAAGCTATAGCTGAATTAAGTAGTAGCTTGTAGCTTGTACTTCGAGAAGCCACTTTGCTTCGTTTGATATAAACAATCTTCAGGTGAAATTAAGGCGTTACATGGGTTTACGGGTTTCAAAAAATCAACTTGAAAATCGAAGCTGTAGTTTTGAAGTCTGTTGGTAAGATTTCTCGATCATTTAATCGGATTTTCTCGGTATTCAACGGATCTTCATGAAATTTTACACAGGTGGAGATACAATTCTCACAACTCTTGGGGAAAAAAATGTCGCGAAATTTTCTCTGAAACTTTCTTTTTTTATGCAAAAATATCTGACAAAAATCCAATTTTCAGTTTTTATCCATTCGTCTAAGTTCTAAGTTAAGGCTTTAACTAAAAAACGTATTTCTTTTACTTTTGATGATCCTGTAAGTAGCCATCTTGCCAGGGTGGGCGTATCTTTTTGTCGAGGGGTCACCGGAAATGCCGAGTTTAAAATATTTTTTTCCCAAAAATTTCTCTGTTTATAGTAATCTTAGTTAATAGTGTATTTTTATAATAAAAAATTCTAATAAAATATTTCATTTTTGTGTGAGAAAAAATTCTTGAAAAAATTTTATTTTTTACCCAAGGAAACCCATGTGACCCCTTAAAGCAAAATTTAAATTTTCGGTAAATTTTTTTTTTCTCTTTGGAAATATTGTTAAATAAAGAAAACATGTGGTTCTATCGTGTAACGCTCCAATTTTACTAAGACTAAACTGTCAGCTTTCGGTGTTTTCAGAGTTATAAACACTTTACCAAAAAAATAGCGGTACACTTTAGACAACTTTACAATATTTTACGAATTTTTTTTTTCAATAATTTGACACTAGATCACCCGGTGAAAATCTAAAAATCTATAATACTCAGACATTGCTACTTAATCCATAGGCATCATAACAGCAAAAATACAAACTAAAAATGCTTTAACGAAGTCATTTAGACTAGGTTAGCAGCTTTTAACCCATAAATTGTTTAGCAAAAAAGTATTTAATAATTGCAATGTATGCAGAAAATTTGCAACAAACTTAATGAAACCAAAAAAAGTTTGTGAAGAGTAAATATGAAAATATCACTAAAAGAAAAATATTAAAAATTTAATTTAACTAACTAACTGCACAATTTTTACATATTTTCAAAGCGTTCCTGTAAACAGCAAACACTAATAACACAAGATTTTGAAATACAAAGGAAATACTGGCATAAATTACAGAATTTTTTATTTTACTATTTATTTCTCATAGAAATATTTATGCTAGCAACAAAAAATATGCAATTTCTTTAAACTTTTGCGTTAAAATCAATGTTCTTTAACGATTTACTAGCAACGCCTAAATGTATGCCTGCAATATTTATCAATATGAATATCTATTCATACTTATATCAATATATAGTATTATTTGTGCATTTTATAAGCTAAACTTTCGCCTAAGAGAGGCTAAGCGTCGGCCATTACTTCACCACTACACACCCACACACACATATATGCATATAAGCGAAATCTCTTTTGTTTACTTGTTCACAGGCTGATACTTGACTGTCAATGTATTTTGAACAACAAACTGCAAGTGACCACAATTTTCCAAGGAGCAGCGTCGAGTTGCATGCAAATCGAAAATGCAAATACACAAACACACAAACACATATATAGCAGCAAGCCTATAGCCCAAGTGGTCAAGCGTACAGAGCAAGCTATGTATCAGTGTAAATATATATGTGTGCATGCGTGTGTGCGTTAATAAAGTTTTGTGCAAACATGTAAATATTTGTATGCCTAATATTTGTATGTAACACCACGATTTGTTTTTGTTGTTGTTGCTTTCAGCCACTTACATCCTGTCATTGCTCATATTGCTGTTGCATGCAATTTTAATTGAGTACTTACGACTATCTAACTGTACTGTATGCTGCCAGCTCTTCTACTGCTAAGCAACGAGGCGCTTTGCTCTTTTCAACTGCCGCCTGCATTTTGCGGTTCGCCATGCAAATGCCGTTGCGTGTATGTGTTTGTCTGATTGATGTGTATGTGTGCGTCTCTAACAAGAATTTAAGCAATTTGAATTCTTTGCAGAAATTAAATTTTATAAATTTAAAAAAATGCTGGCGTAATTGGTTATATTCAATTTGTTCAAAAAATATTCGTCAAATCAATTTGTATACAATTTGTGGACAAATTTGGAATTTCAAGAACTGACTCGAGTTTGGTGATTTTTGACAAGTGATCGCTGGTTTGAATAAATTCCAGCCGGGTGGTCTATTTTCAATCACTTTATCACGAGGTAATGCGCTCACAAAGAGTTTTTTTTAATAAATCGGTTATTGTGTTAGCTCTATGGCTCTGTGGCATATCTTGTTGAAACCCAAAATCGTCCATACCAATATTCTCCAATCCTACTGACTGTAACAAGTGGTCAGCTTCATTATTGAAAAAATATAGAGCAATAGTTCCTTCTGCCCATAAAGTACACCAACCCAGTGACTTTTTGAGGATGTAACAGAGTCTAAGCTATAGCTTGTGGATTATCATTCATTATCACTCGTAACTATTTAACCAAAATTGAGCTTCATCTGCGAACAATTTTTCTTCTTTTAAATCAACATATTTTATATCAGCGTCTATCTCGTTTTGGAACCATTCACCGCAAGTGCGACGCGTTTGATGCTCATTTGACTCCCATACTTGCACGAGTTGAAGTTTGTAAGCCCGCAGGATGCTTCCCCAACATTGTTATATATAGACAACTCGCATATTTGGGTTCAATGGCGAATAGACTCATCTCTCGGGATCTCTTCGACATTCTGCTCCACAGCAACAATAGTGTCTATTCGAATTATATATAACTATTGAGGAAATCGACTAAAAAACTGTTATTAAATTATGACTTTGTTTTTAAGTACCTCACAGACCCCAATAAACGAAAACCCGAACCAAGATATTACGCAATTAGGAAGTTTGAGTAGCAATAGCCCAGTTAAGGAACAATGCTCTTACGGCTTCCATGACATTATCTCTTGATTACTCTGACTAAGCTTATGAAACCTGGTGACGAAGAGATAATAGAGAACTAATATTCTTAAGCTTACCCAACCCACAAATTATATAAATTCTCGTAGAGTCAGTCATCAAGAAGTTCAAATGCTTTTACACAGTTCGCCACAATATAGTATCTCAAATCTTTGAAAAAACCCCGATAAAAATGCCTATCAACTAAAATGTCATTTCCCACAGTTCGAAAGAACGCTGCGCTCCTGGCGCTATTTGAATTTATTTTTCTTGATAGACTTACACGGATATATAAAAAAAGACTAAAGCAAAACTAAAAAAGTAATTTTTAGAAAGCTCTAATCAACTTCATTTTAAATTAAGCTGAAAAGGTCTGTTGCTGAATAAACACGCCAATATTGTCGGCCACAATCGCGTTCACAGACCAATTGGTGTGACTAAGAACCAGCATAAATACCAACAGAATATAATATCGATCCTGAAATTCAAGTTAGAATTATCATGTCAATATATACTACTTTGAATGCGAGCGATAATGGAAAAGTAAAAACACCTTCCGAGGCACAAAGCCAACTGTCACAAGTCTCTTATTATATGTAAGATGAAAACGAAAGGACGATGACAAGACTCAATGATTCGAAGATCGTTTATTGTGACAAATATTGCAGTAAAAACTTAGTACCACTTAGTCCATAGCGACAGGTGGAGAATATGTGAGTCCCTCTTGTATATATAGGAATTTTAGGTACTACCACGGCCCGATGTTTTGATCTGTCCTAGTGAAATCTCTGTTAAGATCGACTTCCTAATTTAATCTTACATTCGCTTTATTGGATTGTCCTTTTCCAGTTAATGTTTGTATATTAAGTTTATGTTCCTCTCGAACAATATTAGGATCTCATATGATAGATATATAGATTTCATATTCCAAAACTTTTATCACAAAACAGAAAAAAAATTGGATAAGCTGCTCTTCAGAAAGTAGTTCTTGGAAATAAATTTAATAACCAGTTATCAGGATATTAAATCTTGACGCAAGATTATATAGAAGAGAGACTTTTGCTTTAAATAAGGATAAATTGATTAATATTTTGTAGTGACGAATAAAACCATAAGGCATATCACAATCTTTTTTAATATTTTGGCAATTTCCAGAACCATTTAGGAATCAAAAGGCACCCAAGAAACTCGACGCTTAAATAAATCGTAATTCGAAGCATGTTGCTTAGGGCTTAAGAAAGCAAGAGAGGAGTTCGTTAATGAGACGATTTCATTAACGTACGGTTACGGTGCCAAGAGAAGGAAAAAACAACAAAACGTTTTTAACAACAAAATTAGTGTCTCATGTATTTAAATGGGAAATTGCTTCGCACAAATTGTGATGAATATGATAGATATCTGCAAATGGGTTGAACTTTTCAGAAATCTTCAAAAAAGGCAAATGATAAAATCCAGTAGAGGTAATTCTTTTAATGATTTTTTTTATATATTTTTTTATATTATTTTTAAAGATAAAGCACGCGTGAGTGGCCTCAAGCTGTCATGTTATTTTTGTTCAATATTTTTTGGCATTTCATCACGGACATCTTTAAGACCCAGCATTAAATATTGAATAAAATTCGACCGAATAGACCACGTCTAGGTGAAGAAAATATAGCAACCGTAGCTTAAGGAACGAACATCGTACCACAGCAACTCGGACTGACGTATGGAACGACTTGGCGCATAATGGGTCGAGATCTAAAGTTCTGTTACCGGGCGAAATGCTCGAACAAGTCATCGAAAATTGGACTTAACGGATTGATCATCCGAGACTTTACCCAGACAAACATTTGAAAAAGATAATCTTCAAAAAATAAATGCCAATGTCCGTGCTTTCGAATGATAGTAAATATTCTCCATTAAATTTGAAGTTATTGCATTTTTTTTTATAAAAAATAAGTAGGGTATCTCGAAAAAAAAATATTTCTTAAACTGATTTAAATGTCATTCATCGATCTCGCACTGTACCAAAACCATACGGCACTCGACTATATATGACGATAGATAGGAAATATTGTAATATATATACTTTTCTTATTAAGTAGTTCGCACATTATCGGCAACATCAGCAAAATATTGCGATATTTAAATATATTAGAAATTATTTAATAAAATTGTTTAGCATAAATAATAGGAACCTGATAACGCGTCAAACTTATCTCGCACGACGTCAAATTTCATACAAAACTCGAGTCGCCAGCGACGTTCAAGTGCAGTCGGTTGTTTAATCAGCTCACGAGATGTTGCATTTCAGGAAGCATTTGATTTTTGCATTGCTAATAACAGCTGCATTACAACCTCTAGCTATCTCTGCAAATCACTTTGAACAAACTGCGAATGATGCAGATTACTTGACCGTCATTGTGGATGAAACCATGCGGAATTTGGTAAAGCAATGTAACAGAAGTAGAAGAGCGGAGGCGCAAACCAGGTGGGAGACGAAAATTTAGACTCTAATGACGTCGTTACTAATTTTCGAATTGCAATTATTTGCAGTGAACTGCAACAGGAACAAGAAGGGCCAGTGACGCTGAAACAGTTGGGCGATCTAATGGAGAAAACGTAAGTTGTGATCAAGCTTATACACAAATAAGTTACTGATAAAAGCCCTCTAGCGTACGTTCTTTAAGCGACTCCTTTACGAAGCGCCTGCTGTTGCGCTTTCCCAAAACCTGCGCGGACATACTACCACCAGGGGTGCGCGACCAAGACGATGTCTACAGCGTACACATTTCCGGCTACACGCCGATCAACGTCTACTGTTTATCAGATGCAGAAGGCGGTTGCCCTTGGACCGTCGTGCATAGACGGCAAGATAAGAATACCGAATTCAATCTCAGATGGCCCCAATATAAGGAGGGTTTTGGCGATCCCTATAATAGCTTTTTCGTCGGCATGCAATCACTGTTTTGGTTAACCAGCGATGCGCCGCAAGAATTGCGCATTGTCATGCGTCTAAATAGCGATAGTGTGGATGAGATCGCGAACTACGATCATTTTGTTATTGGGAATGAGGGTGATCAGTATGCATTGAAAAAGGTAGGTAAGTTCACCGGTAATGCTGCAGATGAGCTGACCAAACTGATCGGTTACAAATTTCGTACGAGAGATCGCGTGGGTTATTGTAAGGGCAAGGAGAAGGTCGGCGGCTGGTGGAAGGAGGGTTGCGCCAAGAGGTGCATGCGCTATAACAATATATTTCTTTGTTTTTATTTTTATAGCGTTTTTCTCTTTTGCAGTAAGTTAAACGGTATGTATGCGCCTACAAAGTGGGAGGAAAAACAACAAGATGGTATTATATGGGATAATAAGACCAGCGTGGGCATGAATTACTCGTTGACGTATGTGCACATGGCGATACGACCAAAATATTGTTACAAAATTAAAACGGAATTTTGAAATGGTATATGTTAGTTCAAAGAAGTGTTTCGTATTGATTTGCTTTATGAAGAATAAACGCAGACAAAATGAAACCCGAGTCAAACTCTAAACTTCAGGTTGTGAGAAAGTAAGAGAAGATACTGAAAGGTGTACAATTAGATGACAGTTGCTTAAAGTGAGCCTACAGAGAGTACCTAAGAACATGTATCGCCAGGAAATTCCTGCATAAAATAGGAACATAAAAATTGTAGAGTTCATAAATGAACTTTTTGGTTAGGTCTTCTAAATAAAAAGTTATGAAAGAATATCTAATATAAGAGTTATGTATAATAGAGGAGACACAGATAGAGTAGTTTTGAGGTTAGAAAGAGGCAACAGTGAACGCGAGTGGAGTCAAAGCAAGCAGTGGACACAATACGAGTACAATACGAGTACAGCATAAATTATCAGATTCTTAAACTAAGAAGAAAAGCTTCAAATTTTCCTTTTCAAACGGTTTTATTCTTTGAGTGATCAGAAGAACAAATGATGAATAAGACACTAATTTCCAAGACCTCTTAAATATCCGACAGATGCAAAAAAGAAACAATTTTCAAAAGGGTTCGTAAATATCCTTTATATAAGTAAAATGGAAAAATTCGCCCGGCTCGACTTCCTCCACTCTGAGGGCACTGTAAGGCTTAAAACCCTAACTTATTGGAAAAATAACATTTACACTGAAGGTTAGAAGATCTTAATGATAAGGAAAGACCCTGAAAGATATCTGAATGTGGAAAAGCAACACAGCATGACAACATGTCATAGGTAGATGAGTAGATGAAAGTGAATGAAGGTTTTAAAAATTATTAGAGTATAATTGAATAAAAGTTTTAGTGCGACAGAGAGGGAAAGAGAGACAGAGAGAGATTAAGAAGAATTACTACACAACTTGTTTAGGCTAGAAACTGAAAGACTGCGGCAAGAGGTGAGAACTCATACATGTCTTACGAAATGACGTCAAGAGACATACACGAAGCATTTAATATAAATTTATGTTCAAAAGAGAGCATGTGCTGTGAAAACAAACTAGAACTAGTGACAAGAAACTCGTCTGCAGTTTTTGATAGTTTTTTCCAAAATATATATGTATTTAACTGATACAAAAAGAGAAGTATTTCCCTTAGAAAACAGAACATTATGTTAAAATACATGGATATTTTTATCAGATCGATTTCAATACTTATTCGAGATGACATCCATATATAATACGCATGTAGTAAATTAGACTCAAGAAGTCAAGGTGAAACACCAACATGGTCACCATTCAGTTGCTGTAATGTCTTGGTGGGGAATCTCCTGCGTTCAGTGGACAGAAGTTTGTGGTCCGAATTGGAGAATATGTTATATTGAATATCCAATAAAATATTGGATAGTCTCAAAAAATCGTTTCTGCGACTTTCAACTAGATTTGGTCGGGAATAACGAGTTTCTCAGAAGAGATGTTGCAAAAGTAGACTGATAGGGACAGAATACAACGCCTTTCTCTTCAGTAAAATTTGCCATTTCATTATGGAAAGGCATACGATCTAACAACGAATCGAAATTATTTAAATTTACTATCGAAACTCGGAGTCAGTGATCTCAACTTTAAGAGCACGACGTCCAATTTGTGGATCCTCAGTGGAAAAATTTTAATTAACAGGGACATTACAAAATGTTCCCGTACCAGGCAAATAAAGCAGTGCCCGTAGCGTCGACAATAATTGAAGCCGCTTGACCGCCAAAATCGTCGTATGTTCGTGAATTGGGCTGAGCAACAAATTGAAAATGCTCCGTATTTTCATCGAAAAACCCTTAGGCCTTAAATGAAGCTCATATCTCGTAGAATGGCTTTGTCAAAATATGCGTTATTGGTCAGGCAGCAATCGAATCCATACGTACTCTATGAGTCAACATTGCATCGTGGCAAAATTACGGTTGGTGTGGGTTATGGGTCTTGGGTCGTACTTCTTCCGTGATGTTCAAAAGACCGGTACGTTACTGTGACTGGAAATCGCTACCGCTCAATGATTACTGAATATTTTTGCCCCGAATCGGTTTATTGAAAATCAAGTTTTGTGAACAAGTTATCTCACGAAGTGGCCTAATCAATGGGTCGCCTCGTTTATTTGGTTTGAGACCGTTAGTCTATGGTATATGCCAACAAGCCAGCGACAATTGATGAACTTCATATGAATATCGAGCGTAAGATTGCAACAGTGTCGACCGATTTATGCTTGAAAACTGTCAAAAATTGGCATCGAATGTACCTTCACTAGAATAAAGAATTTCATTGATATCCCAAACCGTTTTTGTTTTATTTAAAAATATCTTTACTGATCTTATTGAAAACCCGGCTTTATAGATATAATGCAACGAAAAGTATGCAATGAAATATTATGAAGAAGCTCATAGTTAGAAGAGTAATATGGTATATATAATATAAATAATAAACACCACCATTGACAACGTTAGCACGAATTCTTTAATACCATAAACCACCAACGCATATGAAACTCGCTCACCTTAGAGCGTATAAAAAAAGCGGTCATGCTTAAAGTTCACGACTCAAGAGCTTAACTTCACCGAACACAGGTGGTGCTTTTTAAACAGTTTAACAATATGCAACTATTTAACACTGACATAATAATACGGTGTACTTATATGGCCAATGATACACGTAATCTGCTGCAATCCACACCACTTTTATGTCGGTGTAAAATATCATTAAATTGCGCCGTTCACGGTCGCGCAGCGAGCGCATTAAAAGATAATCTTCGATAAAGGTTAAGTGCAGGCAAGTGCTAAAGACATGCTTAAGCAAATGTGTTAAGTGATTCCAGCAGCAGCTGTTGAAAATTGCCGAGCAACGAGTGGAACTGCAAGGAAAGAATACTGCAACGTATTTTCGCATACACATACATAGATGAATGTTGGTGTGTGTGTGTGTGTGTGTAACCTTTGCAACAATTCGCTGCACATTCAATCAACTTGAAAGCAGCTAACCAGCCAACTTAGCGGTTTAATGTAAACTTCGACCGCTAATTTATGTTGAATCATACTAACCGTTTTCGTAAGCCACGCACTTAGGCACGATTTTACTGCATTCCACTTACGCTGCTTCGCTGCTGACGTTGCAGTATCGCAGTGAAATTATTTGGAAAATGTTTCAAGTGACTGTGTTGCAAGCTAGAGAATACATTCGTACATATATATTTTTGTAGGAAAAATCTGCTAACTTCTATACATTTAGTTAGAGAGTATACGTATACATGTATTTGAATATTCCTACAAATGTATGTATGTATACAGTATGTATGTTTTTTGCTCAGTCCGGTTCAAATTTGATCAGATGTTATACATGTTTGTACCAAAAATCTGCTTACTTTTGTATACCAGACTGTAAGTTTAAAAGTATATATGGTTATGTGTGCCGATAAATGTTCACTGTCTGACCGCCTGCACCACAATCTATACTACTGTGCGCCATAATTGATTTTAATTCGACAAAACGACCACGCAAGTTTCCCACGGCGCACTTTAAAACACTTAACTGCACACAGAGGTAGAAACAATGCATTTTATGCACAAATTGGGAACATATTTGCAGCTAGCAATAAAGGAATGTGTATAATGTGCAATATGAATATGACACGAACTCGTATATGGGAAAGAAACGTAATGATAAAGAAGAAATGGATTTAAAAGTTGTAAGTATAGCAATCCTTTTGGAGAAGTGGTTAGAAGGTATCAGAAACAATAAACCGGAAGCAAAACAAAGTTTAAAGTTGAATAATGTTAATTATATTTAAGAACTTAAATTTTATCTGCCAGTTCGTATGGCAGCTATATGCTATATTGATCCGATATGAAGCATTCATTCGGAGATTGCACCGTTGCCTTGAAAAATAAGTCATGCCAAAATTCGTGAGTATATCTTATGAAAGGAAAAATAAAATTCATCCAAGAACTTCCGATCGTTCAGTTTGTATGGCAATGAGCAGCTTATTCAAAATAAAAGGATGTATGCAAAATTTCAGAACGATAACTCAAAAACTAAGGACTGGCCCTTGGACAGATGGAGGGGCATGGCTAAATCTGCACAGCTCGATACGTCGATCAGTTATACTCACCGAGCGAACGATTGTAGTGCTACACGAATTGATACAGCAACGTCTCCGTGAACAGCACAAATTTCTTTGGTGTATTGAGTGGCATTCTTCCCTTTTTCATACAAAATTTCAAAATAAAGAGAATGTCTTCATTATTTCCTATAGCTGTAATTTTTTTTTTTCAACTTCACCGTTCTTATCTTATCAATTTGGAATGAAATTCCTAGTCCTTATAATAGATCAGAAGACGAATGAAAATTTAGTGAAGCTTTAAAACACTAAATCAGCGATTCTCAAATTCTAGGTAGTAATAAACTTAACATAATCCCTTTCAATGGTTGAAACAATCAATGAATTTCAAAAGTTTAGTTGAAATAGGATTTTATTTTTCATATACTACAAGTTTGATCTGTGTGTTAACCTCAACTCGCTTACCGGTCAAAAGTGTACTGTGTAGCAAAGGAGAATATCCTAAGGTTGTCAGGTCACAAAAGACATCTATGGCAATGATATAGTGGATGTCCTTAATCGGGACCGACATTGATAAGCATAAGCATTGTCTACATGATAATCTAAGTAGAAGTATGACAAGTAAGGTCTTAGCGCGATGGAATGAACAACACGAAATTCCTACTGACAATTGAAAAAAAAAAAAACATGGTTACAGGCTACAGTTTGATGACGGCGCACTCATGTAGAATGTGGCTGACAGATCCAGAAGGCTACTAAAGGTCAAGAGGAAAACACCAGAAAAAGAATGGTATGTTTTTGTGGTTGTTGTGGCGACAGAAATCATTCCTACAGAAATGTGGAATGGTGCCGAGTTGACAGACTTCTGCCCGATAAAAATCCGTGTTCGTTCCGCTTACTTGAACCCGACTGTCGTGAGAAGGGGAAACAATGGTACCGCCAAGCGCTGGCATGCTAACGGAAGAAAACTTCTGATGAACTACATGACGGCAAGTCATCAAGCATCGCTTAGGGCAAAAACTAATCTGTTCGTGGTATGGTCTACCATAATAAGATAACTTAATCTAACTTAAGTCTATATTAATATTTTACCTTTTGCATATACTATTGTAACCATTTAGCTTTCGAGTTTAAGGTGCAAAAATTTTTATGATTAAACAGACAGACTTGTGGACGATATTCGGAATGGTTTGCATTATCCAACACTTGAATGAGCATCTGAAGCTCAGAGAGTTGAGAATCCATTTTTTGCAACAAAATTTGTGTCAATAGCATACTCGGCTCTAACCGCATAAGCTGTGTCAATAAAAAAGGAGAAGTATACTCGTAAATAAGATTATATTTTTCCAATCATGACACCTTTCACATTTCGTTCTAAACTCTCTTGAGTGCCAGGAGCACTGAAATATTTTATGGCCAGAATTTTAAAAATTGTGTCAAGCATGACAACTTCATTGTGCTCAACTCACTTTATAAACATATACTCATACATATCTCCAATACATAACAGCACATTAAAACAATAATCATAAATAACCAGCAGCAATACAAGAAATTCCATATTTTCAAAAGATTGCACTGACACTGCTAATCGAATAAAATCTGTATTCTATTGAACTTGGTCGAAAGAGAACACATCCATAAACCATAAATAAGGCAAAGAACAGAAAAAAACAAAGAGTGCGCAATAAGAACGCGAAAGTATGTCAAGTCTTTCCATGTACCCACGGTTTTCTATGTGCGGCATGTTACAATTTACGCATTTTACGTTACTTGCATTTTAATGAAATCCCCGCGGACGTGGAGAAGAGMAAAATGTGCAGAGGAACAATAAAAGAAATACTCGAACAGACTACTTAAATGGGGTGCAATTGAAAATCGGTTATACTCGTATACACACGCAGCTTTCTTATCTGTTCGACAAGCTCGGAGTCACTTTTTAGTGTAATTTAAAATCACTAAATCGCTGCTGAATGTCAAATGTAGTTGTTTGTTTACATTTATATGATTTTGACGTTTTATTCCAACGAAGCCGCCAGTTAAACGATTAAGTCGCAATTTGAAAAGTGGTTTTAGAAAGAAAACACGTGGACCAGATACGTGTAAAGTCGGTTGTAGACAAAGACGTTTCACGAATTTTTAGATTATGCGAAATGGATTTTATATGACTTCATTTAATTTCAACAAAACTTTAGCTAGAATAATAAGAGCTCTCTTTTGACATAACTCAATATATTTCCCGTGCCAGTACGGTAAAGAAGTGTCCGTAGTGGCGAGAATATTGCCTCGGCCGGCGCATCAGTCTCTCACACATGTGTCTCAAGCGATGGGCATCTCTGTGACGTCAGTCTAGCAAATTTTGGAAAAAGATCTTGGCCTGCATACTAACAAGATCAAGTTGATGCAAGAACTGAAGCCGTTTGCCTACCAGAATCGTCATATATTCCTGAATTTGGCACAGCAACGGCTTGAAAATGATCCGGACTTTCACCGAAAAATCATCTTGAGTGATGAGGCTCATTTCTAGCTTAATGGTTGTGTCAATAAGCAAAATATGCATAACTGATCAGACAGCAATCCACACGTACTCCATGAGTCACCATTGCATCTTGAAAAAAATACGTCATTGGGCCTTACTTCTTCCGTGATGATCAAACCCTGCACGCTACTGTGATTGTGAATCGCTACCGCTCAATGATAACCGAATGCTTTTGTTCCGAATTGGATGATATGGACTTGGACAATATGCGTTTCCAACAAATCGGCGCCACAAGCCACACAGCGAATGTCACAATCGATTTATTGAAAACCAATTTTGGTGAACGTATTATCTCATGAAATAGACCACTGAATTGGCCGCCTCGGTCGTGTGATTTGACGCCGTTAGAATATTTCCTGTGAGGCTATGTGATGTCTATGTTCTATGCCAACAAGTCAGCGACGATTGATGGACTTTGTATGAATATCGAACGTGGAATTGCAGCAATAACGGCCGATTTATGCTTGAAACCGTCGAAATTTGGGTTCAGCGTTGGACTTCTGCAAGCGTGCCTGTGGTGTCCAAGCAAAAGAAATCGGGTTCCATACACAATGGCATCGAATTTACTTTCACAAGAATAAAGAATTTCATTGATATGCCAAACCGTAGCGTTGTAGCGCTCTTACCACCATGTAACCACTACATTCTCGTTACAATTACTTTCAATATTTAGAAGTTATGTCAAATAAAACTATTCCAGTCGCCATGAAAAATAAAACAGCTCGTAGTCAACTATTTGACTATTTTCAAACTATTAACTGTTACTCACTAATTTTTAACTCCCCAAAATATTACATAATGCTGCAAAACTCTCTCATGCATTTCGCTKTCAACTTCGGCGCCAGATCCAACAAAGTTACGCAACCATCAAATAGCAGCATTGGACACGTGACCGCTTAAAGAACAAAGTTCACTGGACACCAGTCAACCGGCATGCGCAGTAAAATGGCTAATTATATGGGAATAGATGGGCTTAAAAAGCAGTGACCCAGCCAAATAATAATAAAGACTGCATAACTATGCCCGTAGTCCGAATCAATATAAAAAGAACTCTTCTTGCTCATTTACTATCGGCACGCATTGAAGCATTAAAAGCATTTTCTCACACCCCACCAATGTTTTCCAAACCGCTGCGTTAATATTCTCACCTATGGGAAAAATCGACACACTTTATATGGTATACAGTCATACAGACATGCTTATGAGCGGTGTATGGTCGCTCGTAACTAAACCAGCTGCCGCCACTTAGAGTTCATTAACGAATTCGCTCACGTCTTTTCGACGCTTGTTATAAAAATAGCTTGCGGCGGAATATAAGAAAAGGTGTGCTTGTAAGCTGCCTGTTAGCAGATATTTGTATGTTTATATACATATATATACATATACAATTTATATTGTTTAAATCAGCTGGCTTGTCATTGCCTTTGGTTATCTTAAATTCTAAAGCCCTAAAGGTTTAATATTTTTGGCCTAAAGATAAAAAAGTGTAGTAAATTTAAGACTTGTTATCAAATCCCTTGGATTATGATCTATACATACTTTATAAAATAGACAATTTTTCAATTTTGTATATAGAAGCTGTTCAAAAATACATATTTTTAAGGGCCAAAAGAACATCTTCTCTGTTATGGATGTTCATTCTTCAAAATGATACAAATATTGAATATATTTTTAATAAAACAGTTATAGGAATTCTATTAGAATTAATTAAGTCTTAATCACTTTTAAAAGACATCGGTCGACTGATATACCTATGCACATCACCACTGCTTATATCTTGGAAATATCGAGATATACATAAATACTTTAGAATTAATCCGGTGATAGAAGAGTCTGGCAAAGAGATTCATAAAGTAATGCAAAATAGAAATGAAATATATGTGTGGAGGATGTAGCTATATGAGCACCATACACTTGGAGAGACAAGAAACGATTCTTTTATAGTACATATGGCTCAAGTAGCTCACGACTTCCGGTCTGAGATCACGTATCCTCTGGCTAATCAAAACACATCCGTTTTCAGGTGAGCCAAAGTGAGAAGCCGAGCACATCGCTCCACAGGATTATGCGCTGGGTTTGGACGGGGTATTCAGCCTCCACTATAAAACATCCCCAAATGAGTTGAGGCTGATCGACTTCGCCGGGGTCCCAATGTGTAGTACTAGGTTCCAGCAAAGGAAAATTCAGTAAACTACATGGCTGCCTCCGGATCAAAGAGTCCCAACTAGATTGATCTCGCCTTACGAGATATACGACGAAAATAACATAGTTCATCGAACTAAGAGACAACAGCTACGCTGGCTAGTTTTATGTTGTTCGGATAGAAGAGAGAATCCAGCTCTGAGAGTATTAGGCGTAGTACCTGCCTGTAAAGTTATAGATCTAATCACAATGCAACCACTCCTGAGATTCCACCTTAAAAAAATGGCAAAGCGGTTTAAGCGAAATGTCTACACTGAGCGGAGGATGATCAGGCACTAAAACATTACTCTTGCGAACTCCCAGCCTACAGCAGAGTAAGGGGAATATCTCCCATGGTTCCCAATGTTCTAACTTAAAAGAAATTGGGCAGAGAATGAGGTATTTTACAAAATCTACTAGTTTGTTAGATAAAACTTAATTGATAACCCTTCGGAAGTACAATGGGAATAATGCATTGTTCTTTAGAGCAGAAGGGCGCGATTAAATTCTTTTAATCACAGGCGGCAAGTCATGAATCACTGAGTATGATCCCAAGACAAAGAAACAATCTTCAGAGCGGCACACGCCGGCGTCTCCTTGCCTAAAAAAGGGAAAAATGAGAAAATCCAAAGTGAAAATAATGCTTATTGTTTTCTTTTTTTTTTTTTTAATATCAAAGGCATCATCCACCATGAATTTGTTCCTCCTATATAAACCGTCTCCGCCAAGTTTAACGTCGAAGTCCTCAACAAACTAAAACGAAAGGCAAATCGGGTCCAACAAGACATTGTAGCTGATTGGAAGTTGCACCACGACAACGCCTCGGCTCACACCGCCTTTCTTGTGAATAACTACATAACGGAGACAGGCATACCAACGCTTCCGTAGACGCCCTAGAGCCCAGATGTGGCGCCCCGGACTTTTTTCGTATCCTTGACTGAAAAGGTCGATGAGAGGCAAGTATTTAGAGATGACAGAGAGGATCCAAGCCTTCCCCAAAGCTATTCCTTCAATGCTTGAAAGTCGCGCTGTCAGCGCTACATCGACCCATAGACAAGAGCGTGTATAGAAATTTTTTTAAAGAATTGTATGGATTGGTTCTATAAAATTTTTTTAAATAATCTCAGTCCTATTAGTTTGCGGACAAACCCTTTACAAAATAAAATATATTGAATCTGTTCTAATAACAAACAATTTTTTATATAGATGGTATATCCTGTAATACAATAAACAATAATTTCCACTAAGCTGGTCAATATTTCGAAGTTTTTACCCCCGCCCATTTTCACACCTCAAAGTAAAGCACAATTTCCTCGCCTCCACTGCTGTTTACTCAGAATAAATACTTAATAACTGTATACATATATACGTATATATATATATGTATATATGTATGTTTACGCCTATTATATTAACCTACTCACGTAATTTGGAGCGTTTGCTGCAATCAATATTGTATGGCAGATCGCATTTTTCCTCCAGAGGACTGTAATCATTGAAGACCATGCCATCGGCACAGAGGCGTTCATTCGGCTTACCCTCACTGCAATTAATTAATACAAATGTAAGTATATATTATATTATATATTTATAGTAAGGGTGTAGAAAATCAAAGGAAGCAGCAGACATATTATTGAAACTGTTTTTTGTTATTGTTATGGGTATGGCGAAAAGCATTTATTATTTTTATATGAAGTATTGATTATAAATATTGCTGTCGAAAAAACAACGCAGACGGCGATAAACGGTCTGACTAAGTGTTGCCACTTAATGCGTTTAGTATAACGGTTGTGGCGGTTAGCTGGTTGACTGAGTGCTTTGGTGTTTATTAATATGTTAGTGATATTAAATGAGCTGTATATAATGCGTTTGCTATGATTTCTCGATTCAATTGTTTTTTATACAGTTAGATTTATTTTTATCTGTTAATCGACAAAAGTTTTGAAAGGGTTTTAAGCACATAAGAAAATTTTGTTTGATTCTCATTGTTGAATTTGTTTTACGCAACATTTTCAGTTGGAGTTCAGGTTAGCTTCTAAAAATATTAGTTTATTTTCAGTTAAAGTTTAGGTTAGCTTTTAAAAAGATTAGTTTTTTGTACTTACTAGCATGAATAGTATTTGTCGCACTGCTCCAAATCGGGGAAGAAACCGTTCGGTTCTGGACATTCGTCTGTTGGCTCGTAGCCCTCTTCCGTTGGTGGTGGATCCGTTGGTCGTTTTGGCAGATGTCGCTGTGAGGCTGGATGTCCGGCACCTTTGCGGAAGTTGTTACGTTGCGCTAAGGCGGTGCCTGTGTAATATATTGAAAAGTTAAAAATATGTTTTTGTTTGAATACTGTATATTTTATAACACACATTTCACATATTTTTTATAAATTAAATTATTAATCAAAATATATGCTTAATTAAATAAGATTTATTGTGTATAGTTTCGCATCCTTATCAAATCAAATACGTTAATTTTTTTTAAACAAAACAAATATAACTTCGGGGAAATTGGAAAAAAGTGACAGTTGTTTAATACTAAGTGAAAATAATGAAGAAATTCGCTATATTTTGAAGTTTTTGTAGATGTAGACGATGCTGTATCAGTTAGTGTAGCACAACAATGGTTCGCTCGATTCCGTTCTGGAAATTACGATGTAAAAGTTTCACCTCGCTCTGGTCGACCTATCTTTGGAAAAGTCAATGAAATTATGGAAAAGATTCACATAAGCAGCCGGTCATCAAACGGTTTTAGACCATTTAAAAAAGCCTGGCTACAAAAAACAGCTCGATGCTTGTGTATCACATGAATTGTCTGTGAAAGATTCAATGGACCGAATTAATATCTGCGATTTTTTGCTGAAACGAAATGAAATCGAAACATTTCTGAAGCGAATGTTAACAGGAGACGAAAAGTGGATCAAATATGAAAATAATGTGCGAAGAAGATAATGGTCAAATGTAATGAAGCTCAACAAATGATAGCAAAGCCAGGATTGATGCATCGGAAGGTTATGTTGAGTGTTTGGTGGGATTGGAAAGGAATCAGGGAAGTCATTTACTGTCAACAATTGACGAGATTGAAGCAAGCAATCGAAAAAAACCAGAACCGATCAATAGAAAAGGCTTCGTCTTCCACCAGGACAACCCTAGACCACTCACATCTTTGATGAATTTTCCCAAACTGGGAGAGTTTGGCTGGGAAGTTTTGAAGCATTCACCATATAGCCCTGACCTAGCACTCAAGGACTAGCATTTTGTTTGGTCAATGCAGAACTCCTTTTAATGGAGTAAAGTTGGCCGCAAGAGAAGCCTGTGAAAATTACTAGGCGCAGTTTTTCGCCGAGAAACCGCAAAAGTTTTACACTGAATGGTCATATTTGGTTCACAAAGTTCATTATAAATATAAAAAAGTAAATATAAGTTTGATTAGAAATACGAAAATCTAAACAATATTGAAAAAGTAAAATATGCCAAAATGCAGTTTACGATCTTCCATCGCCGATAGAATACCAAACAAAAACAACACCAAATAAATGAGAAAGAGCTACGTTCGCAGATAACCGAACATTTCATACATTTTCAACTTTCCAGCACCAAAGCTATGGAAGTACTTTCAGTTACATAAGACTTGTTAGTTATATGGGGTCTAGGGTGAGTTTTCATCTAATTCCATTCACTCTAAGCACAAATATACGCCGTTGTAACAATAACACACTCTCTTCATTTTATTAAGATAACTCACTTATTAACTATATATGCGGCATAAAGTCCTCCCGAAGTTCGAAAATCTTTATATTTGATATTTGGGGGCTAAGGGAAGTATTGACACGATTCAATTAATTAACAGCACATAGACATATTACTATCAGGAAAGGAATCTCTCTGAACTTAAATTTTATATCTCACATATTCACCGATATTTTCGGTAAAAGATCAACTACAAGCACTTGGTTCACATATACAGCACCCAGGGGCTTAAGCAGTTTCTGTTGGATTTACTCAATTTTTAGCCATAAAATGGCACACCTCAAACGCATTATTCGTGCAACGGCTTATTCTGATATATTAATTACTTTCTGCTTTGTATACTGGAAAGTGAATATTCGAAATGTAGCTGAAAATTGTGTTAAATGGAAAGTAGGCGTGACTATAGTCCAATTTTGCCCATTTTCACACTATGACAGAAATGTCAGAAGAATATCACGAATCAAATTTGGTTGCAATCAGTTTGGCGAGTCTCGTGGTAAGTGATTTCACCTAAACGTCGGTGGTACCACGCCCATAATCTCATTCTGACCCCTATTGATTTATTATTGATTGATTTATCCTGTCCATAGACGGTGGCCGTCCGACAAACAGTCACTCGGATTTGAACTCGTCTCGTCAACCTCATCATGTATTATATACAACTCTATACCCATCTCGATTAGTTTTAGGTGACACCTGTAACGGTTAAATGAGTATAAAATGTTCGGTTGCACACTAACTTTGCGCTTCCTTACTTGTTTTAACACTATTTCCCTTTACTAACCATGTTATTCTATCAAACATCACTTGTATACCTGTTGCATGTTGCCGTCAAATGTTCTGCAACATTTTATGTTTCGCTCACATTTACCATTTAATTTTCATAACTTTTGCACCCACGGCCATCAGTTTTCGATTTCGAACAACCATCGAGCGATTTTTCGATTTATTTGTTGCTTTCCATATGTGTGTGTGTTTATGTTATTGGTATTTGTTTGCTTATCGGCCTGTCAATCCGTCTGTCTTAAGTAGTTTTACGTGCAGCTGCCACTTTCCACTGGCAACTTGCCACTTTACGTCTTACTGTTATTTACGCAATTACTTGCAATACTGCATGCGTGTATTTGTTGCACACCACAAAGTTGTTTTCATAGAAAATACTTGTGCAGAATATATATTTACTATGTATGCACAGGTGTTTCCACACTTTCTCGTGGAAGTAACTACTTTGTTTTCCTGAATATGAGTTACTAGAAAGTGGTAATCGTGCAGACGAAATAAGAAAAGCGCTCAAAGGATGGAAAAATAAATTTAGACTCGCTATAAAAATAGAAATTGGTTAGTGTAGATAGAACGAAAGTGTTCGGTATGTCAATAAAAAGCAAGAAGGAACTTTTTGCCAGACGCCTTTGAAAGACGAGTAACAGAATAAACAGGAGAAATTATTAACAGATAGAAATATGTTTAACACATCTTGTCGACTCTGATCTGTTATAATATGTAGAGCAGGCTTCTTATAATCGTCTGCTCACAAAAGAGTATATAATTTTTATAAAATTGGTGAGAATTAAAGTTAAATTATGGGAAAGCAAAGGAAACAAAGAAATTTAAAGTGCAGTTGGGTTTCAGTCTTGAAATTCAAAGCAGAATCGCCCTTGCCAACAGGTGCTACGTTCGACTGAATAGGCAATTGAAAAGTAAGGTACTCTCCCGGCAAACAAAGACCAAACTCTACAAGTCCCTCATCATTCCCGTGCTGCTATATTGTGCAGAGGCATGGAAAATGACAACAACTGATAAGTCGGAGTCAGTGGTGGTCAAGAGAAAAGTATTGTGGAAGATTTAAGGTTCTTTGCGCATTGGCAAAGGCGAGTAACCCAGACGATAAAACACTGAGCTGTACGAGATATACGGCGACTACAACATACCATAGTTCAGCGAGTCAATAGACAACGGGTGCGCTGGTTTAGATATGTTGTCCGGATAGACGAAAACACTCTAGCTTTGAATGTTTTCGATTCAATACCCACCGGTGGAGGCAGAGGAAGAGGAATTAGGAAAAATCAGTTGAAGAATGACCTGGTTGCCAGTAAGTAATAAGAAGAATAATTATAAAGAGTTTACAGGAAAATAATTTTTTGGATTACTGAAGTTAGAGTGTTTCGTTGATCAGCAACCAAAATTTGTGCGACTGCGAGATTCCTTTAAGCCAATATGACGCGCAAGAGGTCCTCTGAACTACCTCTTGCTTTTAGCAAAGTTCATCAGGCCGGCATTGTCGACGTTTTAAGTGAACACTGTCAACTAGACTTACAAGCGGTGAATTTACATACTTTGTCAGACGCAAATTTTCAAAAAGGCCGTCGCGATAGACATATTTTCGCCGAACTTGGCAATGCTGCGGGGAATGGTGTTATCCGCCTTAACAAATTTGTGGTGGGCTGAAAGTGTTTCGTGAATCTATAAGGGTCTGGTGATCTATTACTGTTCAAGTGCGATCAAGTATTTATCTCTACGACTTATCCTTATCTAAACTTATATAAACAGAAAATTTTAGCAAAGGAAAAAGTAGGACGTTGCAAAGTTTTTGAGTTCGGTACTCTCATCTATTTTGAATTTAATCCCATACTAGACTGAATTTTAAATAAGAGCTTAGGTTTTTGTTAATGGCGCTTGTGAATGCGATAATTCAGTTTTATCAAAAGTACAAAACTACGAGTGGTACAAGGAAAACGGTGGAGAGATCGTTGAGAACATTCATCGTTCTGAATAACCTTCGACCTCTTCATTGATGAAAATATTAAAACATTGTAGAATATGCTTGAAAATTGTAAGGGAAGTGTTACTGAGATCACTCGACAATTCTCACGAGAGTCCGTTCGAATGATTTTGGTGAATATTTGGTTATCAAACTCGTTCTTGGTCGACTCGTCACGATAAAGCTGATTCTATTTTTTTTTTTTTTTTTTTTTTTTTTTTTTTTTTTTTTTTTTTTTTTTTTTTTTTTTTTTTTTTTTTTTTTTTTTTTTTNTGGCAAAAAGAGTACCGTAAAGAAATCTCTTTGAACATCATCGGAATGGAGGAAAGCAACGAGCCGATTGCAAAAAAAAAAAAACACTGGAAAATCAAGATTGCTTCTTCGGTATTCGTAATTTGGTGCAGCATAGATTTGTTCCGGAGCGATAGACGGTCAACGCCGTATTGGTGTTCCGAAGATTGAAAAAATCGTTGCCATAAGTATATTATATCTGGTGTGGATTACTTTGAAGGCAACAAAATAAATATTAATGAATAATAAAATACTTTGCGTTTTATTTACCATTTCCGAGTACTTTTTTGTCAGTGTGTACATATATCGAAGGTGCATATATTTGAGAATATTCATCGAATTATAATTTTATCTGGCAAATAGTTTCAAAGATACTATATGTATGTATTTAGAAGGGTTTTTTTAGATTAGTGTAAGCTCCCAAAACCTTAAACAAGGAAATTGCTTCCGAAACGGCTGAACCGATTGGCTTGAATTTTCACACAACCGTCATAGTCATATTTGTCAGGTAATGAACGAAGAAATAATATTTTGATGAGATTTTAATAACAATGATTTTACGTTCTAAGCCACTGTGAGTGAAAAATTTGTTCACAAGAAAACATTTTTTGGGAAGCCAGCTTTTCCGAGAACTTCTACTATAGTCAGCGAGCAGGCGACATTCATGCGCTCAACAATTAAGCAAACTCATTGAACTCTCGCAACCTCTGATTTTGCTTTAGCCGAGCAAGTAAATATTTATCAAATACAAAAGTGGTTTATCCAAAATATACCAGCTATGATGCAACCAAAAAAGTAAATTAGCAACTATTCACAGTATTTGTAATTGCGACACATCTTTCTGAGCAAGTAGAGTAGATGCTAATGCATTGTCTTGGCCCACTTTCGCCCAAAACTAGTCATCATTAATTACAAATTATCGCGGCCTTTGACGCTGACACATGCAAGCGCACACACTTTTCCCGCTATGCCACGCAAATTATACGGATTGCACTTAACCGATTACAAAATTACCGATATGGGAATACTATGTAAGTTATGTGCTTGCTATAATTCCATTACTCTTGTATGTAGACGGAAGGCCCAAAGGGGATATCAATGACATATCAACATATATTATGTATGAACTTATAGAACATTTGTGTTGATGTGTGTGTGTGTGAATATTAAAGTCTCTGATATATGTATGAGTGAATGTGGATGCAATCTTATGTATGTAATTAAAATTCTGTGACACAGTTACACACAACTACACACACACACACACATGAGCTCTTCTTTGGCTATATCACTATCTGCTGCATCCGGCAGTCGCTTTTACATTCAATGTAGTTTACATAACCTCAAAATCAAGCCGAAGGCGACAAGTGCATGCGCTTAGCAGCGTGTTTGACATTTTCAAGTGGCACTTAATTAATCCCAAAACGCTAATTTCAGCCTCAGCAACATGTCGCGTCGCCAAGCCACCGAGCTACCAAGCCGGTGCAACTCACAGCGACTGATTGTGTATAAAATGTAGGTATATACATGTGAAAGTGCCACGCCCTCGCTTGAACTTAGTTCAACAAGCTTCTAGCAGATATGCGAAAAATGTTGTGTTGTAAGCTTTTGATGTTATCAACTAAAATTGCGACACGCATACTAAATGCTAATTTAGTTGACGCAGGGTTGCATTTCGTCATGACTACATGAGTATGTTGCTTAACGATATTACCAAGTTTACGCACTTCTTGATGGAATTCACTAAGCAGCAAAGTTAGTTCGTTAGCAATGCAACATTATACATCCAAGCGGCGACAACAAGTTTTGTTACCGATCCTGTTGTTGTTACGAGGCATGCGATGCCTCTCTGGCCTAATATCTTTGACTTGCAATTGGCGGATGGAATTTCTGAGGCGTTAGCACGCAAGTTTAATGGGAATAGTTCTTAAAATATCTGCCAAAAAGCCTCAGAAAATATATATAAAGTTCGGCAAGGGTGTCGGTCTTCGTCCACACTGGGTAGAGTTTTATTATATGACATTTGACAGCCCAGTCTTCGACGTTGAATGCAATCTACCGCCAAGGGGTCGGACAAAAGAGAGAGCGAAAATTTGAGGTATTCGAAATTCTAAATGATGAAATTAGACTTTCAGTGAAATGTGTGGGCTCTTGATTAGATTAGCTGGAGTTCTACTATATAACTTTTAGCAGCTAAGTCTTTGAAGTTGAATGCAATCTATCGCTAAACGGCCGGACCAAGGTAAGAGCGTTGATTTGTAGCGTTGGGCATTCGTGAAGATGAACTTACGACTTTCGTTTTCGGAAAATTTAATGAAAATGGGCCGGAGTTGGTTATCTAAACAAGTGAGAATCCTAAAAGAGTCTTAATATAAACCGAAAAAGGGCTGATCAACTGCCTCTGAGAGAAAAAATATAAAAGGTTCAGCATAAGGAGTGGGCTCTTGGTTCAGATAAGATAAGGGTGGAGTTCTATGACATTTGAAAGTCAAGTTCAATCTACCGCCAAATGGCAGGACCAAAGTGAGATTATAAATTTAAGGTATTAGACATTCGAGGAGATGAAATTAGACTTTCAGCGAAAGGAGTGGGCTCTTGGTCCAGACTATGTGGTCTTCTGCTATATGACGTTTGAAAGCCAAGTCTTCGAAGTTGAATCCAATCTACCAAGTAAAAGTGAAAATATGAGCTATTAAATTCGAGCAGTTGAACTTATAATTTCGATTTCCGTAAATTTGATGTGAAGGGACCGGACAATTTGATCCAAATAAATGATAATATTAAAAGAGATTTAATATAAACCGACAAAGTGCGGACCAGAGTTGAGGAGAAAGGAGAAATGTGAGGAGGTTAGACTTTAGATTTCGCGAAATCTGATCAAAAGAGGATCCGAAGAAGCTGTCCAAATAAATGGGATTCTCAAAAGGGACTTGACACATTCTTTTTTTTCTTAACTTCGTGAAGAGATCAATACAAGTTTAGTCTAAACTACTTCATTATAAGCTGAAAAGTGGGGGAAATGAATAATTCATTGAACAACCGGAAGCTTTAGACAACGTTTTTAGAGACTTATCATCCTAGATTAGTAAACTGCCTTCTATATTTCGGCATTTCAGAGCAAAAATAAATTCTGATCATCAAAAATCGCTTTATTGTTCTTCAAAATATTCGCCTTTTAGGTCCGCACACTTTTTCATGCGTTTGAACCAATTGTCGAAGCACGTCTGCCAATCTGATTGAGGAGTCCTCAAAACATTCAACCATAATTTCGGAGATACAGCTTTGAGAACTTGTGCGCTCGAGGTTAGCTAGGCTAAGTGCGCCGTCTTTAAATACGTTTATCTCGAAGTTATGTTTTTGAAGTAGGTTGGCAAAATTTTTCGAGAACTACTCAACCGAGCTTCATGAAATTTTACACAGATCTTTGAGATACAATTTTTATACTTGTACGAAGGATTTCTTTTCGATTACAACTATTTGAATGGCAATGGTCGAGTTTAAAAAATTCTTCTCCAAAAAGTTCAGAAATTCTTTGTATATAGTGTGTGTTTGTAACATTAAAAAATTTTAATAAAATATTAATTTTTTTATATTTTCCTTATTTATTGTTTTTTTTTAAATATATATGAGAACAATTTTGTTGAAAAAATTCTGTTTTTTACTCAAGGAAACCCATGCAACCCTTTAGATTTTCGATTTCGGATAATTGATACAAAAAAAAAGCCAAAAGAAGTGACGAAAATAAGTAAGAAAATGCAGGATGTTAACGTCCGAATTGTGATTTCAAGAAATTTGATTTTTAAATTTGAAAAAAAAAAAAGAAGTGAATAGAAACTAATCAAATAAGTGGGAATCTTGAAAGGAACGATACATATTTCGTCTTTAAGATGTCTCCAGGACTTCTTTGCAACCTGAAAAGTGCTTGATTACATACACAATCTTCTAAGGGATTTATAGCATTCAGAAACTCTTTAAGACTCCTTTAGGATCCTCTTCAAACCTACAATATTATCGATGGCGATCAATGACACCAACCAGCTAACCAAGTTTTCAACTCTCCACTTGAGTGCCGCGTTAATAAAATGTTGCTTTCCGAATCGAAGTCAACAAACCAGCAGGAAAACTCGAATTTAACCTCAAACCGCCACTATTTAATTAAATACTTATACAGATATTGCATAGACTGCCATTTGTCGACAACTAATTTGGTCAAATGATTCAATTAAACAACCAAAAAGGTGCACACATACATATACACATTTAAATGTAATCAAAATAAAGCAGGCATTGCAAATTGTTGCCAATAATTAAGTCAGAACGAACTATAATCATTTTCTAATTGTTGAATTGCGGTGAAAGAGACCGCAGCACAGCGCATGCATAGCTATTGAAGCATTTATAAAATACATATGTACAAATATATGTATAGTTACATACATATATACACATTAATATAAACATATCCATATATCTACATACTATTTGAATTGAATGGACACGCTGACATTTGATAGTTATTCAGTTATATAGATTTTATTATTTTAGAAACTATAAAAGTACCGATATATATTTTATACATAATATATATGTATATATGTATATCAATTTATATATTTGCGGATATCAATATGTTTAATAAAATGTTTACCCATATCCTTCGTGCGCAACAAGTAAGCTGCCTGTAAAATGAAATTGGCGTTCAACAATTAATTGAGGTGACTATTCCCTTTTAACGCTTTTAATACCTGGATTCAATTGTTGCTGTAGTAACATACAGCTGATTATGGTTTTGACGATTAAATATCCTATAGGAAACTCCAAATTTATTTTAAATACTTTTTTATAGGCTTAACCTAAGCTAAGTGCAAGAGCTCCGAAACACACTCACGCTCTTTACTCACACGTTCTCGCAAGGTCTACAGAACAGTTGTTGGCCTTATGTCAGGTCACAAATAACTATCATCACATGCGAGCCGAATGGGCACAAGTAACGACAACACATGCGGAAAGTACAGGGAAGTAGATGAGTGAGAGTAGTACCTCCTATGCTTCTGTTTACCCATATCTAGGACTCAACTTAGTTATCTAGGAGCTTCGCAATTCAAGTAGATATTAAATCGCTCTTAAAGTTCTATAAAGCCTTAACGTCCGGTACGACGACTCTTCCGCTTAAATTAAACCATCCATCTCCATCTTACACTTAGACCAGTAGGTCTATATGAGACATACCAGCAAGCCAGTATGAACTACCTTAAGCTTAACACCTTTTTCGATCTCTTCAAGTTGAAGTACCTTTTATATAAATATTAGCCACTACTGTGAAATTTAAAGTATTCAAACCTTAACGATAAAGACATGGTGGACTTAAGACAAAAAGAAGGAGGAAAAGATGAATGAAATGAAAGAAGAAATTATCAGAAAACTTGATTCATACGAGCCGTCCTCTATTAATTACGATCACATCGAAAAACTTAAAGAAACAGTACTTGAAAATCGACGTATTGGCCTCAGAAAGATAGCAGACGATCACACCATCTGTTATGGATCAACATGTTTTTGAAAATCTTTTGGTTAAAGTTTTGGTTAATGTTTCCGTTATGTTTTTGTAAATATTTTGGTTAAAGTTTTGGTTAATGTTTTGATTAATTTTTTTTGTTAAGTGTGCAATGCTAGATTCGAAACAAAAAAACTAAATCTTTTGTAAAAACGACGACTAGTAGAGGCCTTTATGAATATGACGCCGAAACTGCCCAAAAATCTATCGAATGGCCTTCAAAAATGAGCCGAAAAAGCGAAATTGGTCGAAGGAACTGAAAACGATCCCAGTTGAGGCTTATTAAAATTAATGAAAAATGTGATTATACATTGGCACGCTTCGATCGTCTCAAGCGCTTATTTTGATAGCGATCAAAATATATTAAAATGCATGAATATTCTTGTTTATCACTCCGGGTCAATTTTGATCAGATGGTGTACATATAAGCAACGTTATATAAATAATTCCAACTAGGTAGGCTTTGAAAATATATTTACCATTTAGTTAATACAACTACAAGGATATATGTATACTCAGACAAGAAGCGCTTTGATAACAAAGTATTTGCGTCTAATTGTCTAATCCATATAATTATTATATTTCACACTGGGCAACAATTCCCGCTTTTGACCCCAACAACAAACCACTCACTTATCGGTTTAAAGGTATTTATACACACAATTGCAAACATTTACTTACATAATATACTTCAGCATGCATTTGTTGCGTAATTTAATTTAATTGAATGTTGAGCATGGATTCATGGTTCGGTATGTTTGTGAATTGCGCAATATTTAACACGTCGAACGATTTTAAAGTTTTGGGGCAAATATGTAAATTGTTGCAATTAAGCAAAGTTCACTTAATTGGCAATAATTGATGAAATCAGATTGTGCTAAAATACATACAAATATAGACAGGCAAATTTCTAATTTGGAAAAGTATTCGCATGGTAGCGATTATAGCGAGTAATTGACGCGAGTTGGGAGCTAAAATTGGCAGATGTGATAAAAAAAGATTTTTTCGGGAGAGTTTTCTAAACTTTAATTCAAAGTGGAAGCTGGTATGGGAATGAACGCGCACCAATTAAAATGTGATCTAAAAGAATCAAAACATACGTTTGATATGGCTTATTGCATTTTCTAGAATATCCCTATAGCATATACGGATTTCTAGAACTTTCTTTTAATGCTATGGAAATCTTTGATCATAATCACTCAATATGTATAACTGATAGAGTTACTTTTTTCAATAGCGTTTTTGACAGATCACGTGTTGGGCGTGTAAAGCTGTCATGTTATTTTTGTTCAATATTGTTTTGCATTTCGTTATAGAAATACTTCAACGTTCAACTTTATTACGAAGCTTCAAAGCCCTAAAAAACTGTATTTCGCGAACTTCGTTCAACTTATGATCAACATAATCGGCGTACTTAGCGTACTATTCGCGACGCCATCACCCATATTGAGACGCAGCATTCATTGTTGAAAAATATTCGACCAAATAAACCACATCGAGCACGCTGAGAGGGTATACAAAGGCCGTGGAGGGTCGATTTTCGGCCGTTCGCAACAACTCAGACTGACGTATCACACGACACATTTTAGGTCGAGATCTTAAATGGAATGCATACAAAATACAGTTTGTGCAAGAACTGAAGCCACTCGACCTTCCCACAAGACATCGGGACGTAGAATACTCTTTCGAGTAATAATAAACATTCCGAATTAAATTTGAAGTTTATGTGATTTTTCTTTGAGATTTTTTTTGAACCTCGTAATGGATCACGTTATAGAGTTATAGACATACAATTAAAATGTGTTTCAAAGATTATGTTAGGCTTAAAATTTATATAAATTTACGTTACGGACAAATGTCTGTAAATTCCATCGATTTTGGATCAATTTTAGGAGCTAACCTAACCGAAACTGGATATAGGATTATGTGTTTAAGAGAACCGTGAATGGAAGTCGAAGTCGAAGTCAAGCTGCCAGAAAAACTTATAATTTCAGAAGACACGCGTAGTCAATATGAGAGAAATTTTCTTTTTGTTTCGCTCACGAATCAGTTATGATTCGATCTGAATATGTGAGTCAGTAAGATGTGGAGAGTCAAGGAACTGCAGACACCTGCATTTGTATATGGCGCTATCACAATGGAAATCCGAGTTTGAAACTAAGGCCACCTAAGTCAACACAAAAAAAATCATCCGAGTAATAAAGATGTCATAGTGCGCTTCAACCCGAATGCACTCCTGGGTGCAGTAAACGAACTAACGCTCTTTACGTCGAGCGTCAAATTGAAAATTCGTATTATACTAGATTATAGATTATCCAAAATATATCAAATCAACATCGGGAAAGGTCGTGATTGAAAGTCTGTAGATTTTCTGTTCGAAAACTGTTAGTGCATCGGCTAAACTTGATTATTGTTCTATTGTTTCAATATGAGTATTCTCAACGTCATTGGAGAGCTGCTGTTCTTGTGAATCTTTTTCAGTATATTTCATTTAATTTAAATGTAAACAACAACAATTTTTCTCTCTCAAAGGTGTCAAACTTTATGCCTAAAAAGTGTTTTCGCAGATAGTTCTTCTTCATTATTTTTTTAAAAAGAATCCTCTCTAAATTCATCATCCTTTGGTGGTGTTTATTATGGTAATCATACTTTTTGCCCAAAAGTGATTTGCACGTTTGAAAACTGGTGATTTTGGCTTGGAAGGCAAGGAATTTCCGGTGTGTTTAACGTGGGAACCTGCTGACGACAGCCTTACCCCATGGCGCTCAAGAGCACAGCGGATCTCTGCCGTACTTTGGGTTCGGTGTCAGTTCTCAGTCCAAGAAGAGCCCACAGGTTCTTTGAGCATCTCTTAAGCAGTCACCAAATAAACAAAGCCTCTGACGTCAAGGACTCTGTATTTGATGGCATCAGAAGGCCATGCTGCATTATAATAATGATAAATGCTATCAACAACAACTCCTCAAATTCATGTAAATGATTGCTAAAAACGACCGAAATTTGCTACTAGTCACGAGGCAATAATTTTTCTAATGACAACTATCGGCTTCATGTTGCAAGGCCAGTTAAAAACTGTTTGAAAAACAGCAGCCGGGAAGTTTTGCCTCACATGCATTATAGCCTAGAGCTAGCCTCTTGGCCCTTACTGGAATATGGTTCACAACAGAACAGGGTATAAAAAATTGGCTTCATTCAATCTTAATTGCCAACCCACCAGTGTCCTTTATGTAGTTCTTTTGGAATGGAATCCAAAAATTGTCAAAAGGGTAGAACATGTTATGGCTGCAGAGGAGCAATACTTTGAATTATACTATTGTACATCATTTTATTAGAAAAAAACGTTCAAACTTTGAAAAAAAGAAACCGCGCAAAAAGTTATAGACGCAATAATTAAATGATATGTGATCTTTAATGTTCCAAACGATGGTCAAAAAGATTCAAGAGTCCTTTCAACATCGTTTTACAGCAATTATCTCTTTTTATAATCAATATTGCAAAAAGGAAAAAGTTCTGCTGTATATCAAAAGCAAACTTTCTGCTTTGATCAGCGACAAAAGCCATATTGCTTTTCGACTCATTGCTCATGGTAAAAAGCTTTTGACACCATTCATTACCATTAAAGGTATGTATAAACATGAGTAACTTCCGCGAAATTGCACACACACAAGCACAACTGAAGGTTAAAGGCACCGCACCGCCTGCCCCAAACCAGACAACATGTGACACAAACGGAATTGAGCGTGCAAGGTATGGCTGCTCAAGGTGAACCGTTGTCAGCCGGAGGCTGTATGTCGTCGCACAAGATAGTGCGCGTAAATGCACATAAAAGTTTACTATTTAGCAAAAAAAATGGGTAAATACATGCAAACACACATACAAGCATGTTCACATACAATATATGGATCTGGTGGATATCGTGGTGGAGAGCAGTATTGAAGTCGATATCGTGTGCAAAATCAGGTTGCTTGTAATTGAACTGACTTTAAGTGCGCTTTTGATGTTGTTGTTATTATTATTATTTTTTACTTCAACATTGTTGTTGTTGCAGCAGGTGCATTGGCTGCGTGTGTAGATTTAAGAGTTTACATTTTCATTGCTTCAATGTGGGATCGAACGCTGTCAATAATTAGTGCATGACTCAAGCGCACACACACATACAACGCATGCAGCAAGCCAATAACAGTATTGAACGAACTACTGGTATACAAGTAAATAAATAATAGCAATAATGAACAATGTCAACAGCATTTGCCAACAACAACGACACAGCTGAAGAAACTCGAGCCAAGCCTTTCGCCGACACGTCAGCGTGCTGCAAGTATGACATGACAGCCATTAAGCCCCGCAATGTTGCAATTTTACAACAATAACAACACAAATGGGATTATTAAAATTATTAAAAACATGAAATAAGAAAAGTAAGAATAACGATGGAATTAGCAATAATTAATAGAGAGTCTAAAGATATGAGAGACTAGCAAGATTGGTTTGAATGCTTTTACAACAGCAATATAAATATGACAAAACGTTAAATTCAGTTGCTTGGCAGCTCTTTCTTTCACAGGTACTTCTATGTAACAAAAAAAAATTCAAAAAAAAAATTTTTATTTTGATTTTGATCGATCAGTTTGTATGGCAGCTATATGCTATAGTGGTCAGATCGAAACAATATTTTCGGAAATTGTGTAGATACTTTGCATAATAATATTTGCTAATTTTTGTCCTGATTCCTAGTCGAATCAAAAAGTTTTTCGTACAAAGACTTGTGTTTAACCAGTAGTTTTATATGGCAACAATATGCTATAGTGGCGGGATCTGGACTATTTTCTCGGAGATTGCAGTATTGCCTTAAAAAAAAATCCATGAAGATAGCTTCTCAAATAAAAAACTTATTATTGGCATAATATGGCTTGAATCAATAAGTTTTTATGGCAGCTATCATATCTCAAGTCTTGCGGTATTTTTGCGGTATTTTTTTTTGAATTTTCAATTGTTCATAAAAAAAAATAAAACGCATGCCCAGCTCTTGACCGATGCTACGGCTGCTACTATGCCGGTCTCTTTCGACCAATTCTGCGGTTTTAACGCAATTTTCGACGACAGGCCTTTCGGAGCGTGACGCATCTTCGACCACCTCTACACCAGAACGAAAACGTTGAAACTATCGTTGTGGGGTGGAAATGGAAACTTTATCGGGTCCATAAACTGCACAAATTTTATTGGCGACTTGAGATGCATTTTTGCCTTTAACGTAGTAGTACTGTAAAATATGCCGTATTTTATGTTTATTTTTCTCCATGTTTGCGACACTTTAACTCACGAACGACTTAAAAGAAACGACAATCAACACGCGTTAGCGCGTGAAATAAGCTTTCCAAGAAGGTATAGCATGACCCGATGTGACAAATAAAACTAGAACTATGCGCTCTCAGCGCCAACTAGCGAAAATACCGCCAGACTTTTTTGACAACCTAGTATATAGGGATGGACAGGGCTAAATCGACTCAGTCCATAGATCAAGGCAATGATAGTGCATTAGATAGCAAGAAAGTAATTGAGGGTTTGCAAGTGCTTTTTGAGCCTGAAGTGCCCTAAATAGAGCGCGACAAGAAGACGGAATTTGTCTCGGGGAAGGTTGAAAATATCTCTAAACTATACAAGGTTATAATCTTCAGGAGTAGCTTGGTATTGCGCATTCCTGCTGGCAATGCCATTTTCTCCACACTTTTTTATGCATGCGGAGCAACTCCTTCACGATGTGGGGCTCCACCGCAATGCAGGGTTTTGGTACCATCATTTTGAGGGCTGCCAAAGAGCGGGCTAGTTCGCCAACCTGCTCATTGGTGGCTCAGATAGGCGGTTCAGCCTTCCTATACACTAATTCACTTTTGATCACTAGATGTAGCGTTGTGAGCTCCAGCTTGACTTTCAAACGCGAATGCCTCTGAAGCAGGCGAGTCTTTGCAGTCTCGATAGTTGAAGACTGCGCAGACTGCGTTGCCTTCGAAGCTCAACTAACCGCTCCATAAGTGACAATAGGCCTTACGATCTTGGAATGAAACCGTTTGATGATATATGAAATATTTCATAAAGTGCGTTAGAAAAAAAGTTATTCGCTTCTCTTATGCAAGCAATATGGTAATTTAATAAAAAAGTATTGCTTTGAGGATGTTTTAGGAGTTCATAAAACTTTTTGTCTCAGCCCGAAACGATCTTAACTCGAGGGGAATGTTGGAGTTGGATTCTTCGAATGGAAGCTGTTGTGTCTTACAAGTAGAAGTAGTAGTTATCAAGGTAAACTTCTCAGAGGTACAGCTTCTTTTTGGGAGATATGCTTTTACTCCGATAGCAGAGCCAATATACAAGCCGTAAGTCGCTGACATTGAGCTCAAAGCTAGTTCTGGTTGCGTGGTCACTGCATATCATAGTCGATGACCCAAATCTTACCAGGATGGAAACTAGTCGATGTATATCTGTCTTCATGCGTTCTAATCCTATGGGCACCGGGCAAACGTAACAAGAATTGATCTACAACCACACTTATACTGGCGAAATCTTTCTAAAACGTAATAAACCTTATACTGCTCTACCGACACTGATGCTAAGAATTATGGATGAGGCAACTTATCAAAGCACGCAGATATCTAGACTCTTCTCCTCCACTATATAGCTTTCACCAGACTAAGATTGAATATTCCGTAGAAGAGCTTAGACTGAAAAGTTTAAAAAATAATATTCCTTCTAAAGTCGTTTGCAACCAGACTCTGTGGAAAATGGACTACGAATACCTCTAAAGTTATTTGAAATTGGATTTAAGTTTCAGACAAAAACTATTTATATCAGCACTTCTTTTTCAAAGCACATAAAGTGTGTTATTTTTCCACTAGAACCATTCTCGGGCTATACTAGAAACTTTGCCGAATGGCGGATTCGATGCGATTCAGACTTGAATAACTACAATATCAATATGAACAATTTTTAAGAGAAGTTGTTTAAATGGCAAAAAGATATAATTAAATACCTGCACGTGCAAAAACCAAGTTTAATAATAAAGATTTACACCTTGTAAATATCTTGCATCTGTTCTTCGTTTTTCGAAGTACATAAAAGTTTATTAAGAGAAAAATAATGTCATGATGCATACACATACTTATCGGCATTTACATGAACTTATGTGCAATGCTTATCGCCCCCAATCAATATTTTCCGTTGACCCATTTTGTAAATTGCCGAGCTCGTAAAATCAAAGCAAACGACCTCGATTGCCAATTCAAGTTGAACCAAACTTTACAACTTTTTCGGCAGTCGCTTACACACCCATGCACATATGCTAGCATTTACATACATTTGCATACCACAGCAGATATGTTTGTTTGTATGTGTATAAAGAAATATCATTTGAATGCATCAATAACTCCGGTAAATAGCTGTGCAACGAACCCGAAATACGTGTAAACCGCTATATTCATAAACCCACATTCGTGTCTGTCTGAAAGTGTACATATGTACGTGGATTTGTGTGCTGACCACTACATGCCGGGACGTGTGTGGAATTTTAAGTGCGAAAGCGGCGCAAACATTTGTGTTCAGTCGAAAAGTTTCCATTTTGCATGCTCCGATGAATGCATAGTGGCTGCTCGTCTTCGTCTTACCAGACCGGCGGTCTCATTCTATTGACCAATAAGTATTGCTGCCATGTGAGGTGTGGTAAGTTGATTGCTGCGGAATGATTTTCGAGCTTCTGATTTTCTTGATACACATTATTTGGTGGGATTCAGTAGTAACTTAACTTTCGGTCGAGGGAAGGGTTTGGCATGTGGATCCAACAGGCTTCCGTAATTGTAAACTAGATTTTTATATGTTCAGTACAATAAACTTAGTTTTTGAGGATTTGAAGATATGATATGATACCTATCCAGCATTGAAATGTCAAAGGATAGACGTCAAAACGTAGACCTCGAAACATTAGCATCGCACAAATGAATTTTGCTTTTCTTTCCTGCCATCCATCTAAGAGAGAAACCAAAATTTAGTACAGTGTTTCTGAACGATGTAAGAGAATCTTAGGTTAGATGGCTGATCAAAGATCGGACCTATACGTAGTCTTTTGTGAAACCATAAAAAAGAAGAATTCCTGTGTTCAAGCTTACAAATTAGCAAATCGCTTAGTAGCCAACACAAATTTGCACAGGCGTTTAATTTCCACTCCCGCCAGGTCTGTCGGTATAAGCTCATAAGTATCTAAGCCTTGACCTCCAAACGCGGGACAGTCAAGAAGGAAGTGCTGAGTTGTTTTCACCTCATCTTCTTTCATACAGCTTCTGCAGATGGAGTCTGGTAAGATTTCCAACCTGTTAAAAGTCCTTCAACTAGAGAGAGACTAGCTTTACTGAGAGCAAAAAGATCACTAGATCTCTTGCGATCGATATTGGGCCAAAAGACTTTTGGGACAGCGCATATAACGTTGGTGGCCCAGCGCTGGCCAAGTTTCCGCGGAGCCCAGCTATTTAGTGGGAGAACACAAAAGGATACGGGAGCACCGAACAGCTCCCATTCTACCGATAGCGGTTCTAGATGGCATTTCCTTTCCAGCTCATCATCTTTGTAGTTTCCTGCGATTCCGCTACAATCTTTCATTCATACTAGTCTTATCAAAAAGGCACTCGATGATGTATAGAACGAGGTGAGCAACTTCTCGACCAATCTCGAAAGCACTTTTAGTGAGTTGAAGGCTAGTATCGACGCTCTGCTCCACCGACCTTTCCAACAAGCTTTGACCCATCCGTGAAGAAGCTCAGTACCGCTTTCCTCCAACGGCTTCTTCTCAACTCCATGTTGCAAATAATCCAGTATGAAGTCAAAGTATGTGAGTATATCTAAGTATTCAGACTCGAGCTCAGACACATGTTCTTTTAGGCACAAAGTCTCTCTCAACTTTCGCAGAAACTCACCTTCCTGCGATATCCACGGGCAATATGTGCAAGATGACGTTAAGTGTCATGATTTGAGTAGACCTTAGTGCACCACACATGCTGATGAGCGCCGCCCGTTGAACGCGCTCTTTCTTTACAAGGGTGGTCTTTTCTAGAGCCCTTCATAATAGAAGAAAATGCGCTCAACTATGGTTTTGTTGAGCCAGAGGACCACTTTCATTGAAAGACCCCACCTATTGACAGTGGTCTTCACAGCAGTATCGTTGCCTTTTTCTAAGGTTTCTTCAAAAGGAAATACATTTTATTATGAATATTGAGGCAAAATTCCATCAAGTAATCTAAAAGACTGAATGACAGTGGAGTGACGTTGGTTTAGTTAAGGACTTGAACAACAAGCATAACCTCATTTAGTAGTATAAAATTCTGCGTAGATCAAAAATTAATCTAGCACATATATATTTTATTAAGCACAAAATCAATCAATCATTCTTCAACAAGAGTTTATATACATACTATATATAAATATATCATAGGCCTTTAAGCACATCTGCCAAGACAGCCTTATAGCGACTTACGTAACTTAGTAAACAAGCTCAAAGCTTCACGATATTAAATAAGTATCAGCGATTTTATCAATATTTACATGTTGTCAACGAATAAGGCATATAAAACAATATTGATGCCAAACAGGTTCGGATAAGGCAACATGAAAAGCCTCAAAACCAAAGCCCATAAGTAGCTGCATGCCGCTAGTAACAGCAACAAATAGCCAATAACAACAACAACAGTAAACACAGCTAGCTGCGAGCAAAAATCACTTTCACTTTTAAGGTCATGCCAACCAGATTTGCTGTTGTTGTTTTAGCCAACCAGCAGCATCAAGTTTCATAACAAATCAAAGCAAACGATGCCGCAAATACAGGCTCAGGTTTGAGGCACACGCACGCCACAGCGGACGCGCCGAAGTGCGTAGAAGTGGGCGACAAACCCACAGCCAGCCGCTCAGCCTCCGTTAAATAAGACAGCAGTAAAGCGTAACGTAAAAGTGGTAAGACTTGGTAGCTAATAGCTACAATCGGACGAATATTGATGATTTACTGATACCTCTGCGGTTGGGAGTATGGCTCAATGGCTTGACGTATAATTTCGCTTGACAATTACGTCGCATTTAGATATGATGCGGGTTGCATGTGGTACAGACGACCATGACAACAACGTAATAACGGTTATTGAGTGTCGTTAACAGTTATTATACGAAATTAATACAAATTGGCATCGAGTTGAAAGCCTTGAGAGGCGTTAGTGGCTGACAACCGCAAATTGTAGCGGTAACTTCATATGGAAGTTCCGTTCACTTAACTGTGGTTAGTCGTTATGGTGAGAGATGTGATGCTCCCGCGTTTAACGAAGTTGTTGTTTTTTTATTTGATGTGGTGTTCATTTTATGGCGATAACCAAGTGTCATAACTATTCGCTCATACATATGTCGGCAACCTGCCGCTGCATAGATACAAGTTTTGATTGATTCTAGGTATTGCTAACATTTAATATTATTATTATTATTTTTTTTTTTTTTTAATTTTTTTTGCGTCTTATGTGGCTTCCATTTTGGTAGTGAATTAATGAATGTCGAAGCGGGAAATACTTATTATATGAAGATTTATGTAATTAATGGCTGATTGACTGAGTGACGTCTATATATTACACTGTACCATATCTTATGCAAATGATAGTTACTGATATAAATAGACTATTGGCTAGCAGTCTGCACAGATATTCTGCTAACGAAAAAAGCTAATAGTAAAATATTTATTCTTTCTTCATGATCGTCTTTCCTCTAACAATGGCAAAAGTTATACCGATACAGAATGAAGCATATTTCCTTAACCAACCACGTGGTTCGGCAGCATAAAATGAGTGATCTTGAAAACTTTAACTATAATAACTGAAAATTATAATTGATCTGGACATGTTAAAAAAAAAAAACTAGATTATGAGTTGGATTTTGGTAGAACCCTGGACTGGTGATTGCGTGAGTCTGACACCTGAGTATGATGGTGTGACACTCATCAAAAATCTCTGACGGGTTAATATCGCAATCGCCTCCGTCCCGTTAAAGCTCTGGCAAACCTCAGACTACCCAAATGCCTCCTCTCCCTTTCGTCGTTAAGTTGGCGTCGACTCTGAATGTGTAGCCTCATAAGGCGTGCATCAACCTATACCGAGATCGGTCCCGGGTGGAAGCTTTCATATGCGGCGGAATCACCAGCACTAGCAAAAGAACCTCTGTTGGACTCATTAATTGATCTTCAGGGTAGAAGTAAGACAACAAAAGCTAGAAAGCTCAAGGAACACCACCGCTTGGCGGTCAAAATCGTAGACCTCTACGGTGATAAGAATCCTGGACAGGTATCTCAGCTAAAATACTATTTGGAGAATTTTACTGATGATTTAAAGGTTTATGTGGTTTCAAAGACTAAAAAAGTGAATAAGTCTTTGAGGAAAAAATTATTTATCTCATCAGTCACTCTCCGTATTCCAGTAGCCCTAATCTAAGTGCTGAAATATATTCCTCAAAATGACATAAGAAATCTTTGCATGTAGAAAAAATGCAAAACAGTTGACAGTTTTCTTCGATTATCGAGGTTTAGTACGCTCGTAAATTACTTCCGATCGTCCAAACTGTCCACAAAGAATATATTTGAGAGTTATATGTTGTTTACGCGAACCTATTTGTAAGAATAGGATTGAATTAAGAGCGGCCAACTTTTGCTTTTGGGGCCAGCCACCATAATGCATTGTTGCATACTGCATTGATTCTTCGTGAGTTCTTCGCCAAATTTTAAGCCAATATCGTGCCGCAACCGTTTTGAGTTATTAGAAGACATTAAACGTGAACCGCTACTCGCAATGAAGGCTATTCCGGAAATTAACTTTAACAACTGTTTTCATATTTGAAAAAATCGTTGGCACTTTGAGGTCGACGACATTGATTTTAGGTAATAAATGAAGAATTTTAAAATTACAATTTTTTGCTCTGAGTAGTATAACTACAACTTTGAATTTCCAAAGACTGAACAATGGTTTGTGAGGTTAGGTTAAGTTTGGTAATGAGGTCAATCTTAAAGGGATCTCATTTGGTCAGCCTCTAGCCGGATTGTGATATCTAAAACTCTTATATAATAGATCATACAACCTTTACAAATATACGATCATTTTTGAACATCGCGCCCGTATAATATCGGTCTTCTCGGTCTTTCGAAAGAGAGGGAAGAACACGGTATATAGTCTTTCTTGCATCGTGTACTTTGTTCGAGAGTATGCACGAACTGCAAGGTGTAATGTTTCTGAACATCTATTATGAAATATATATTACTCGTATATATATTCTATTATAATGGAATGAAAAATCTTAAGTCACAAGGGTCAAGGGTTATTAATTCCAAACAGTTAGTTTAAATAATTATCATCAGCTGATTTTAATATAGCGAGTAATTACTTCATTCCTTTTCCGTTCTCACATTATACAGTACAAAAGCAAGCTAATCTGGGGGGTGAGAAATTCCAAGTCAGGGTGATGGTACTAGGTCAGTATAGTAAAACTCTCAAAGGGTTTGGCGTTCGTATGTGTCCCATGGTTTTCCACCTTAACAAATTAATTTTTTCCAATCAGGCGTACTAAATGGTCCAGATATACGAAAGCTGATTAAAAGTGACGCATTCAACAATATTTTAATTGATATATATTGAATGCATGGCAGGCAATCAAAGAAATAATAGAAGGCTTGTTAGGAAAGCATCGTTCTAAAAACTACGATGTTTCTGTCGCAAGGATGTTAAGAGCATTCTCGGAAAAAACATCAAGATAAGGAAAAAAGGGGTCATAAGGTCATAAAAAAAACTGACACATACGAACGCCAAACCCTTTGAGGGTTTTACTATACTGACCTAGTACCATCACCCTGACTTGGACTTTCTCACCCCCCAGACAATAATCCCAAAAATGTTCCACAGTGTTATTCACCTTGTTGAGATACTCATTTGACCTGTCACACTCATTAAATTAAAACTACTCATTACACATTTAAACAATCACTCACTCATTAACTCCAATTATTTATGTAATTGCATGAGTATTATGTATGCATTTATACCATTATAGTATACCATTTATGGACCATACCATAAATACATACATAATATACATACGTGCTATATACATGTAGTATATATACTTGTATACGTGCAGAAATTTAGTTAATTGTCAATGTTAAATTATTCAAATTGCAAATTAAAGCCGCTGATTTGTATCTGTATAAGTGATGTGTGTGTATAATTTATATAGAGAATTGCATTTGTATATGTTCTGCATATGTAAATGTGTACTTACCAACAACAATGGCGAATATGCAAATTTTCAAAAACGCCATTTTATTTTCTGCAGCAACACTGTAACGATTTGTATATTTGTATTTTTATTGCGCTGAGCACGCGGTTTGTAAAATGAAATCAAAATTAGTTGCACAATCAAATAAATAAAATGGTTGGAAATTTATTTAATTCGCGGTATTTGCTGTGAAATGCACAGATATTCGATTTTTTTTATTTATTTATGCTCTTGCAACCTGTTGCTACAGAGTATAATGGTTTTTTTTAGTTTTATGTTTGCAAAATGTTTATGTGCTTTTTTTAACCATTTTCTGATGAATTATGATTACATATTCAATATTTGAAAGAATTTTAATTAGATTAAA
>NW_017535518.1:1304941-1349847 GCF_001853355.1 Bactrocera latifrons | reverse complement strand
TTGGAACAACTATATTTAATTGAAGATGTAAACTTTTGTTCTAGCTTCATTATTTCAAATTTTGTTCAAATATAAAAAACTATTTATTTAATTGAAAATTATTCAATTGCTAAAGAGAAAAATAAACATTTTGAACCAAAAGAGCATATATTCTCACAAAAAAAATAATAATAATTTTATTTTTATTAAACCCAAAACCGAAAACATCTTTATGCACAAAATTTTGCAACACAAATTAGTCATAATCAACACTCCGCTTTTTATAAAATTGCATAAAATTGCATAGCACTGCCGCGCGTTTTATTTAAACATTGTTTTGCCTTAAAAAAAGTCAATAGAAATTATAAATTTTTGCATTCGTGGCAAAACTTTTTGCACATTTCATTTAGCACAGCACAGTTTGTTGAAGTACTCTTTTGATTTAATTTATTTTTAACACCGCATACGCATACGTCAAATGTTTATTCTTATGTCGCCGTTAATATTATTTACATTGTATTTATGTATTTTGAAATTAAATTTAATTTACTGCCATTTTTAACATTCTTCTACGTGGCTTTTTTGCCATACCTGTTTTATACGTTTCTGTATATTTCTTTCTTAATTTGAATGCGCACTTCTTTGAAGCCCTAACCCACACTCAGCGATCGCAGACCAGCCACGACTAGGAGCCGCCACCAACATCTCACCACATTAAATACATGTTTTCAGCGGTCGCCTCTATTGTTTGGCAGCGCTTTGACGCATGTGTACCAGTATTGGCATGCAGAGACACACACACTCATACCCCTAAATATATTTTAGTGAAAAATGTTGGTATGTATGTACGTGTTTAAAAATATATATGTGTATAAAAAATATTTAAGCAGATGAACGGTACAACTAAAATTTCAAGAAAACCAAGTTTTTTGTAGTTAATAAACACATGCGGTTTATTTGCCAATTTATTCGTTGTTTGCTGGCATAAAACATAGGTGATAACCTACAAATTTATATTTTTATATCGGTTGCTTGTTCGATTCGTTTTTTGAGGTTCATTTTTTTAACCAGTTTTTAGACTAAAGTTTGGAGAGTGAAGAATCGAAAAACTGCTGGTATAAAAAATATAAAAAATATAAAGTGTTAATATATCTGTATGTTACAGATGAAATAATATTTTATACTTATTTTTGTTTAATATTTATTTTTTATACTAGTTTTTATACCAAGGTTTGGAGAGTGACTAGTATAAAAAGTATTAACTGGTAAGAGACTTGCGTAATTATTTTCAAATACCGACATAAAGGCTAAATGATACCTGATAACAGCCACAAATCGTCACTCTTATAGGATTATAACTTTTATACCAAACGGTTAAGAGTTTACCTTTTATTTAGCTGGCTTAAACGAATAAAATGGTATAAACAAATACAGCTTTACCTTTTAGTTTTCCCAGTATCATCATAAAAATTTAATTATACTCCGTTTATATTCAAATCGTCAATTTCATAGAACATACTAATTTACTAGTTGCTTGTTCGATTCATTTTTTTTTAAGTTTATTTTTAGACAAATTTTCATACCAAAGTTTGTATAATGAATAATCGAAAAATTAAGTAGTATAAACTGGTATAAATCTAAAATTTGTGTACCAGTACGTAATGTAATTAGCTTTTCTTCAGGTTTTATCTCTAAAGCATTTTTAGAGATGCGTTTAAATTAATTTTTTATACCAGTTTATTGTTGCTTATTATGCCTTCAGAGTTTATTTTTAAACAAGCTTTTACTACAATTTTGATAATGGAGAATTAAAAACTAACTGGTGTAAAAAGAGTAAACTGATGGTATAATACCGCAATTCTTATACCAGCTGATTGTTCGATTCACTAACCTTATTTGTAGACCAATTCTTTTAACCAGATTCTCAATTCTTCAAGGAGATTCGAAAAAGCAACTACTGTAATACATAAATTTAAGTGGTGTTACAAAGTTATACTTTTTATATCACTTGCTTAACCGATTGCCTTTTCCTAAATCTTTATTTTTATATCAGTTTGCATACCAATGTTTGAAGAATGGGGAATCGACAATAGAACTATATAAAACTTTATAGAAAGAATGCATTCGCACCATATAATACAAATGAAATTTGAACTTGTATAAACTGGTATAAACTGGTATAAAAAGTATATAAATATGTAAATTTACATAATTAATTATAGGTAGGATAGCAAACGACAAAACTACTTTTAGAGTAGCACTTATTTGACTAGCGAACTAGTTAGACGAATCGAAAACCCCGGCGCTTTTTCAATAAATAATTTAAGATAAGTTAAGTCGGAAAATGAAACATTCCATGGTATTTGATTCATTTATCTTTCAACAATATTATCAACAGCACCTAAAAAATTTCAATCCAACCTCTTCTATCTCGAATATGCAGCATATTTTTTCAGTACAATGCCTTAATAACAAGCATATTCACATTCCCAATAAATCAAAAATTTAATATACCCAATTCCACAACTGTAGCGTATTTGTAACTTACGTCAATTTTTTGTTGTGGTTGGTTTTTTCTTGTATATACAAAACAATAGTTGGCACAGTGCAATAATAGCCGCACTGCGCATGCGCAAAGCTGGCTCAATTCAGCAGGGCAATTGAGTTGTCAAACCTGAAATGAATATGAACAATGAATTTGTAAGAGTAAATTGAATTTGTTCAAGTAAAAGAGTAAGCGAAATATTATTAAGAGAATATATGTATGTATAAGTTATATATTTAAATATATGTATGTATGCATATATTCGAATATATATATATATATATATATATATATATAGTATAGGCGTAAATGAATTTATATTTATAATATTGATTTGTTTACATAGATAAATTTGAAATTCTCTAAAGTCTAAACTAAAGTCTAACCTAAAGTTTAACCTAAATTCTAACCTAGACTAAAAACTAAAGTCTAACCTAAATTCTAACCTAAATTATACCCAAAAGTCTAACCTAGACTACAAACTAAAATCTAACCTAAAGCCTGACCTAAAGTATAACCTGAAGTCTTACCTGAAGTTCAACATAAATTCTAACCTAGACTCCAAACTAAAGTCTATCCTAAGGCTCTGGACATTTATTTGAAGATATTAATCTGGACATGTACAGGGTGGCTGATGAAAGCCGCTAACAAAAAAAAATTAAATAACTTTTTTTCTATTTAATTAATCTGGTTAGTTTTTAATTTTTTTTTTTTTATTTCGCAGATTGACTTTTACATTAAAAAAAAAATGAATAACTGGGACACTGAAACAAGAATTTGGATTGTCCGCTGCTATCACGCACTGGAGTCTGTAGTTTCGATTCAAAGAGCGTATAGGCGCACGTTTGGCGGCAATCCTCCGAGCAGATGGACCATAAAGAGACTTGTAAACAATTTTGCCGAGCATGGGACAGGCAATAGAAGACCTTACCATCCAAACCCTTCAGTTTGACCGAGGAAACAATCGCTGCTGTAGCTGCTGCCATACAAAACAATCCACGTGTTTCGACAAGAAGCTTATCTGCTCAAATGGGTGTAAGCAGACAGTCATTACAGTCAATTATGCACAAAGATTTGGACTTATTCCCATATAAAATTCAAACGGCCAATAAACTGAATGCTGCAGACTTGCCGATTCGCTTGGAATTTTGCCAGAAGATGCTCAAATGGTGGAAGAGGATGGAAACATCTTGAACTGCCTTTTCATGTCTGACGAGGCCCATTTCGATTTAAACGGCAGCAGAAACAAACAAAATTGTCGAATATGGAGTGCTTCCAACCCACAKATACTCCATGCGACGGAATTGCATCCACTTCGTGTCACAGTGCGGTGTGCAGTTTCATCACGCTGCATTGTYGGGCCCTACTTTTTCGAAGAAAACGGTCACACCGTTACGGTTACTGCATGCTGAGAGTTTTTCTATCCAGAGCTACGCCGAATGACAATTTCTTTCAACTCTGTGTGGTTTCAGCAAGATGGTGCAGCTCCTCACATAGCCCAACCTGTTATGACAGAATTGCGACGAAAATTTCCCAATAAGCTGATATCCAGAAACGCCACATTCCGTTGGCCACCCATGTCACCTGACCTTACTGCACCTGACTTTTTCTTGTGGGGTTATTGCAAACAGGAAGTCTACAAAGCAAAACCAACAAATTTGAATGAACTAAGGCAATCCATTCGAGAAACAATTGCGGCTACATATTCCTGTCTCAACTCTCCAAGCAGTAATGAACAACTTTTTGGTAAGATACCGCACATGCATCAACGAGCAGGGGGGCATTTAAATTCCATTATTTTTAAAACTAATTAAGCTATATTTAATAAAATTGAATGAGCTTTAACATGAATAAAAGAAAAATGAATTCCATACACTGAAACAAAAAAATTATTTGAGTTTCTTAATGTAGCAAAATTCATCAGCCACCCTTTACTCTATATTTGATTAAAATATGTTAATCACTTTATATAAGAACAAAATAAGAGTTAAAAAAGATCAACCATTACCTTAGTGAGAAATTAAAAGTAAAGCAAAAAGGGTTAAGTACATACATAGTATTTAGTGAAGCCATAAAATAGATCTCCTGTAACCGATCTCATAAGTCAACAAAGCGCCTTGAAGCCAATTCAAATCTACTTAGACGTTTAACTACTTATCACCGCTAAAATGAATTAACGAAAAATAGCGGAGCACCGACCCGTTCCTGTTGTACTGTGGCCGAGACTATGGTACCTTTATTTGCCAGTTCATCCGCTTAGCAGTTATCTGTGATGACGCTGTATCCGGATAGACTTAAGAATTATGACGAAATATATTCAGGAATATTTTGAGTACCTTTACTCGCCAGCTTTTCACCTTTATTTACTTTAAGCAACAAAAAAGCGCTTAATTGTTGAATTGATTAATTCGAAAAAAGTTTCATTACTTTCATTCCCACATTTTCTTAAAAGAGTTACGCGATCAACTTGCTTCTAACTTAAGCCTGAAGAATACATATTTTCTGTTTAGAACACTGCAAGCCCTGCATTAAACTTTGTTTACAACGTTTTATGTACTTTATCGATCTATACTAAATTCGGTATTCTACAACCAGAGCAAAGACAAACAAAAAAATAAATAACCTTTGTGGTCCCCCACTCTTAAGCTTACACGCTCTTCAACGCAATTTTAAGTATGTACAAACAAGTATCAGGCACAGCTTTAACTGCTAACTCTTTTATAATCAGCAAATGAGTACATAAACACACACACACTTACATGCGCATTGATCAAAATAAGTTGTTGTAAATCCTCTTTGGGTCATGCTCTTTTAAGCCGCTTATAAGCGCGACCACCAAACAGTCGCTGAACAAGTAGCACCCACAACTTGCAATTACCGCTATCAAAACAAGCCAGCTCCATGTTAGTGTGAACAATTAGCACACATACACACATACATATAAACGCGCATAAAATATAAAAATACTTGATCTGCTTCGCCTCCAACGACAGTCAACAACTTGTCTGTGCGAGTTGTCTTCTCATTGCTGTCAATATCTTTATTTTTTACCATTTTTCACCTTCCTCTCTGTCTCTATTGCTTCTTCTGCTTTTTCTTCGTTTTCTTTGCCACTGCGGCTTGCGCTTAAGACTATTGCATGTGCGCAGCTAAACCGGCTTTAAGTACATGTTTAAAAATAATTCAAGAAACCTGTATTGCAATTGAAGCCAAAGCGCAATAAAAGTAAGCAAAAAACAATAACAATAACAAAATACAATAAGAATAAGTAAACAACAATGAAGAACTGTTAAACAGCTGGTTAGTTGGCTATCATTAGCGAATAGCTGCCATAAAGCGAGGAATAATTGGAGATCCGTACATAAGCAAGGCAAAACTTGGATAATGCAGCAAGCGAAAATATGGTCAAAACGGAAATGACCAACTACTGGCATGCCACTGGTCGGTATTAATTGAGTTGTTTAAGCGTATATGTAATGAACGTAATTAGGTGTATTGGTGGCGATATTTTTAGTTACATGCTTAAGGAAACTTGTCAATTTATTGGGTATTTTTTAGATTTTATTTAAAGTTTACGGTACGAAAGAGAAGAAATTCGAAATTTTAGTGTTGGATTTCAGAATGTTTCATACCATAAGACCCACATTTGGTCGGCGATTAAAAATTTTGACGCTTAAATAGGGAGAACTGCTCGATTGAAGATATTAAAACAGCAAAAAAACTCAAGTCTGTAAAAAATTTAATTAATTACTAAGAACACAAGTACTGACCATAAATTAAATAAAGGGTGATACATTTTGAGATTCCCTACTTAAAATAAAAACACAGAAACTTCAAATTTAAAGGGGTATATTTATTATTATTTCAAAGAACCTTGCGAAATAACTTTCAGTGAACATTTTCTTAAGATCTGAGAACCGAAAAAGATGCTGGGCATTTGCTTTTGGCCTTTGTCTTAACGATTACTTTACTTTTCTCGTAAAATGTCATGGTCTTTTAAAATCATTTCCTGAATTTTTTTATTATTATTTTTTTTTTTTTTTTTGACTGTGCCGTGAAGTGAAGTGAAGTTTATTTTATATTTAACTTGGCGCTCGACCGTTTGAAATCCAAAAATAAATTCTTAGATAAAATTCTTCCCCAGTTAGCACGCAAAACGATTCTCGAAATTTCAGTTTTTAATTGAGTTACAGTTGTAATTGATGAGATAAAGCCATTTTTTGTAGAAAAATTTGGTTATTTGTTATAGTAAAGTGTGATCAATTTCGCGGTTCCCTACTTTTATAAATAAAAAATACAGAAACTTCTAACTTGATTGAAAATATTTATTATCACTCGAAATAATATTACATGGCTTTCAAATGTTGTCAGAAGGTCCACCCGTTAAGTCCGATTTTCGATGACTTGTTCGAGCATTTCGACTGGCAACTGAAACGAAGCGGGTTTGTCCCCACTTTAAACTTTATTTATACCCACATGAAAAATTGTAATGGTGCGATATAGCACGGTCTTGGTGTCCAGTCGACCGGCCTAAAAGGTCAAATTATCTGCACACCGAAGGGCTCTCTAAATAAATCCATTGATTGATGCGATGTATAGTATGTGGCGCCGTCTTGTGGAAACCAGATCACGAGCTTCAATTTTAGATAACAAATAGTCGTTTATCATGGCGCGATAACGGTCGTAAAAGGCAAGGACCATCACGAGTGCTTATTACATAGCATTATTGTAGCATTTGAAGAACGAAATCGCCGAAAATCGGCGCATTTGAAGAAAAGGAAAAGAAAAAAAAACTTTTTACCAAGACAATACACCGTGTCACAAATAAGAGAAAACGTTGGCAAAAATATATGAACTTGGCCTTAAATTGCTTCCGTATTTGCCATGTTATCCAGATCCACCCCCAAATGTTTATTTACTGTTCTCAGATCTCAAAGGAATGCTCGCTTCAAAGAAATTTTCATCAAATGAAGAAAAATATCGAAACTGAGGCCAATTTTGAAACAAAGAAGGAAACGTACTACAAAAATGGTATACAATATGGGGCGGGTTGCTATAACCAGCTTAGAAGGGAATTATGTTTATTTTTTGCAAAAGTATTTAATATGAATGTAAACCTCAGAAATTTTGTAAACTTAACTTCCACCAAAATATGTTCAAATAAAGCTGGTATTAAATGTGTTTCAAGATTTTTTCTAACTATGCTTCACCTATATCAAATCAATCAACTCAACGTCTTTACCCGGACGAATATACATCTCGGTCTGGCAGTATATACGCTAATTAGTGCCTCAGTTTTTGAGATAACGATCTGAAATTTTGCACACATCAAATTGTTCAGATCGAACCACTACAGCATATAGCTGCCATACAAACTGATCCATCAAAATCAATGTAAGGATATTTTTCTATCCTTTGATGCCATAAAGAATGCGCCTGTGATTTTATAGCTTCGCTGCAACCGAAGTTAATGTTTCTTTTTCGTTTTTTTTTTCCATATACAAGGGGTTAGGTGGGTCTGTCTTTAAACACGTTTTTCTCGAAACTGTGTTTTTGAAGTCGGTGAACACGATTTCTCGAAAAGTTATCGATGAATTTAGTTCGTATTTTGGACACGTTTTTGAAATAGTATTATCTAGTTATTGAACGAAGGATTTTTTCTTGTTTCATAACAACTTATTTTTCTGACCGAAAAATGCCGAAAATTTTACCAAAAATGAGATTTTTTGTTCAAAGTCCGAGTAAAGAGAACAATATTAATATTTTCTTATTTCCTAAAATTTTCAAAAAGGGAATTTAGATATGAAGAATATGCTTAGCTTTGTAATTTTATATGAACCAATAATAAGTTATGCTGTACACGGCGAGAGCACTTTTTTGAGAGACACCCAGGGAAATGCGGTCTCAACGGCGGAATTTCCAACATTTTTGTATCGAAATTTCAGGAAATATTGTTCGAATATATACCTTTGATATAACATATTATAATTTTCAAATATACGATTGCTTGTATTAAAAAAAAGATCATAAAAATACCTTTTTTTTTTTTKTTTTTGTACCTCTGAAACCTACCTAACCCCTTAAGCCTAGTTCAAACTCTACAAGCAACACGAACGCCTGTGTGCAACTCATACGCGAATTCGTCCAAAAGTGCGACCTGCGCTTGTCATTTTATAATTGTCCAAATACGTTGCAAGTGTGAAAACAACATTCAACATCCGTCATTAAACAATAGATCTCTAGATAAGTGAAATAATGTTGTCAAATTAAAGATGACCAGATAGCAAGCGCCCTTACCTTCAGCACACTACGCCAGCTACAGCTATTGTCCTTTTATTGGCACGCATTTGTAACTTCAAAACATTCCCATATACCTCCCTCATTTCCGCCTACCATACAACAAGATCTATGCATTCATAAAACAACATAATTTACACCGCTCTCTTCCACAACCCTTTCACAAAAAGCCAACGAACTCTGCACTGGTATTAGCCCTTCGGCCGCAAGCGTTTGTGTGCCCATAATTGCCAGCCAATTCACCTTAGCAATTATTAACTTATGTGCGACGGTCGGTGTATCAGCTGCATTCTGAGCATGACAAATGATAAACAAGACATTGCCGCTGGCGCACAATGTTTTACGACCGTGTCGCTACAATACAAATGTCACGCACACGCCTCGGCAAACGAACGACACCGACACTCTTGCTTATTGGTGGGAGCGAGGGAGTAGAGGTAATGATGTGGAATAGTTGGTGAGAGGCACAGTAATGGAGGGGCAGCGGAGTGTCATTATGACAACCAATTTCCCTACTCACGCGTCACATTTTCGGTGACTTCTGGTTTTTACCAAAATCACCCCAAGCATCAAATTTGAATAGTCCTGCCAAAACACACAAGGGCGATAAATACACGAGTGAAGGCAGGCAAGCGGTGCGAGAAGAGCAGCGGTAGTCGACTATGTAAGGTGGCAAACTTTGACGGCCAACTGAGCAGCACTGCTCACCACAGCGATGGACTGTTTTGTTGCCACTTTACTGGTGTTGATGTTGTTGCTGGCGCTGCCGCTGCCGCTGCCGCTGTCGCCGCTGTTGGCCAAGTATTGTGCATAAATTTGCATGTGATTGCACTAAAATGAGCGTGAAACAAATTCGTATTGAATAAATTACGAAAAAGGGTTGCTGGCTGCCGGTCGAAAGCTAAGACAACAACCCACTGGATTGTAAAGAAGGGAAGAAAAGGGAAATAAATTTAACTGCAATTGAACTGAAACTACTTGTATGTTATCCTCCTGAGGTGCATATCCTATAGCATAAAAGGGTATACAAAATCGTGTACTATAGGGAACCGATCTGAACAATAATTCCAGAAGCGCTGCCGAAATTTCATGAAGATAGTTATTCAAATAAACATTTTTTTCATAAACGGACTTGATTTAGATCAGCAAGTTTGTATGACAGCTTCATAATATAGTGATCCAAGCTCAACAATATTTTCGTAGTAGTTTGTAGAATTCCTTTGAGCAATAATCTAAGTCAAGTTTTGAGAAAATATATTGACAAATACAAAGATTTCCCATACAAAAACTTGGTTCAGATCGGTCAGCTTGTATGACAGCTATATGCTATAGCAGTCCTATACGAACAATATTTTGCGAGATTATAGTCGTGCTTTGGAAAATAATCTATTAAAAATTTCAGAAAAAAAAATTATCAAATAAAAAAGTTGTCCATACAAGTTCATTATTTAGATCAGTTGTATGCCGGCTATATGCTGTAATGGTCTATAGGGTATAAAAATTTTAAATGCAAGCCAAAGATGTGAATATCGCCAAGAGTCGTTGCTTGAAGAAACAACACAAACAACAGTCATAGGCGACAGCAACAAAAATCACAGTGACAATGATAGCAAAGCGTTGTGACAGCAAGAAGTTCCAAGCCAATGCTTCATTTGTCATCATGGCAGTTATAAAATGCAAAAACAAAAACAACTGTCACTTTCGCACCAAGCAACAGCAACCAAATTGCTATGCTGCCGTTGCACAAACGACTGCAGTATGTATGACATTTATGCACAGCGCCTGAAAATATGCAATGCTTTTTCAATTTGGCTCACTTGCACTTTTCCAGCCGAAATTCTGAGTGTACTTTGTACTTTGCCAAAAACTCAAATGCTTCTCCGCTTCAGCTTGCTGTAGGGCTTCTGAAAATACTAGGAAAGTAGCGGTTGAGCTAAAACAGCAGCTGAATTGAAATTTCGTACGAGAAATTGCTTCCAGAAGTTGTTATAGCGCCTTACTAGAAACTAGTGATGTGGCTATGATTGAGGATTTTGAGGCAGTGCGCTTTGTAAAATGATATCTGAGTAAACTTAGTAACTGAGTGTAAACTTAGACCTGGCGGGCAAGAAACTCATTGGGATTTAGTGTCTTTACTTAATTCCAGTTCTGTAAAATTATATAAATATTGAGGATAGTTTGCAATTTGTAGTTTGTAGTTTTAGCTTGTGGTTGTAGTTTGTAGTTGTAGTTTGTGGTTGTAGTTTGTAGATGTGGCTTGTGATTGCAGTTTGCGTTTGTAGCTTTAGTTTGCAGTTGTGGGTTGTGGTTGTAGTTTGTCATTGTAGTTGTAGTTCGTAGTTGTAGTTTATAGTTTGCAGTTGTACTTTGAAGTTTGTAATTGTTGTTTGTAGTTGTAGCTTGTGGTTGTAGTTTGTCTTTGTAGTATGTTGTTTGTGGTTTGTAATTTATAGTTGTAGTTTGTGGTTATAGTTTTAATCGAAGTTTGTAGTTGTAGGTTGTGGTTGTAGTTTGTAGTTGTAGTTTGTCATTGTAGTTTGTAGTTTGTCGTTGTAGTTTGTGGTTTGTAGTTTATTCAAAGTATTGCGTATCTGAAGTCATAACATACTCCCTTCTTTCTGGCAATTTGTTGATTCCGTCCCAGAATAACGTCCTCATATGTATCAAGTCAACTTTTAATATCCTGTCCTGTTGACAACCGTATTCCAGTGAGTGAGAGCGTTCTTCATCGATCAGAACAAATAGCAATTGGAAGGGATAAGGACCGCTCATTAAATTATATGAGGCTCACAGAATCATACTGTTTTCACGAACTTTTAACTGATTTATATAAATGACAGTGATCTATAGGGCTTATCAAATATATATGTAAATGTTTGTTTGTACTATGCAATACATCACACAAAAACCGCCTTTCCATACAATATAAAAATTTTAATTGGTTAAATAAATATCTTTGTTAAAAGAATAATATAAAACACATATTTGACGCGCTTTTTTGCTTATGCAATTTGTATGAAAATATGCATATGTGCAATAAGCTGCAACCAATGCAGCGCCGCCATATTCCTTATTAACTTTTCAGCTCATCTCATAATGCTGAGGCCATCTCGCCAATAACCGCGTCAAATGGCTTAAAATGCATACGCAAATACGAGCCCACAAATCGCTCAACATTTTTATATACAAAAGTGCGTGCATATGATATATTAATATATGTATATATGTATATGTATGCGCTGCAAAATAAAACGGCAAGTGGAGATTATATGTGTGCGATAGCGTTATTACTCGTAATCTATAAAAAGCGCTATATTTTATACATCTCTCCAGTGAGTGGCTGTGTGGCTTATACAATTTCACTTAACCCGCTTAAAATGCAAAAACAAGCCAACCAAACAGCAACAACAAAATATGGCACTTTAATTTGCAGCACTTCAGCTGGTAATTTTCTTTGCTGTGCGCGCATTTTTTACAACTATGCATTTTTATACCCTGAACAGGTGCCAATTTGTATATATACGTCAATGATGAGTCTAACGAACTGAGATGCTTAAACACTGTCCGGTTGTAGGCGTACCGAAGATATTGAGCTGAAATTTCTCACATATTCTTTTCTCGCCGAGAAGCTGATTATTTGTCAGAATTGACGATATCGTAGGACTATAGCAAATAGCTGTCATACAAACTGACCGATCTGAATCAAGTGCTTGTATGGAAAACTTTTTTATTCGTTGAGATATCTTCACGATATTCGACAAGGATTATTGCCTAATGAAACGAAATAATATTCGAAGATAGTCTTCAAATCGGTCTACTATAGTATATATTCGCCATTCAAACTCACTTTTGAAAATTAAAATAAATTCATTTAATGCGCTATAAAGGGTATTTTAGCTACCGCGTAGCCGAAGTAAACGCATTTTCTTGCTTGTTTTTGTTGCTGCATTTATTTTTAAGTTTTCGGTCACAGCCACTTTTTCAGCCGCCACACATAGTAACCGTTTTTTGCTTTCGCGGTGGCGTTAAAGTTGTGGTAGTGCATTAAAATTCACTTCTTCGGAAATACATGAGTGTGTGAGTGTCTGTATCACATATACATATGCAGGCGTGTAAGTGCAAGTTGGTTGTATTGAAATTTTCTCACCCATAAAATTGATTACCATAAAATATGCAACGATTTATGTCATAATCCCAACATACGCGGCACTGTATTAAAACAAGCACATAAGCCTAAAAGCATGCTACATATGCCGCTGATACCGCACACAGCCTTTTAGAGCACACACGTACAGCGATACAGCAATGATGCACCGAAATTGAAGTGCATTTTACTTTTTCAGTGTAACGCTTTACTGACACATACATACATACTCACACATATGCGTGCAACATACACATATGAGCGTAATTTGTTGTGTGCATCTTGTGTAATATGCTTATGCAGCAAACGATTTATTACTACACGCATTTGTATGTATGTTTATGTATATGTGAGTGTATATATGTACGACGTATACAAGTTTGTATGTATTTGTGTGCAATTATGCCACACTGTGGCGGCTGGTTACGCGACAATCTCTTGTCAATTGGGTTGTCATCACGTTTGAGCGCTCAGATTGCGGCAATGCAGTTACCAACACATACACGCAGACATACACATACAAACATATGTATGTATGCTCATGAGATGACGGCATAATTTTTGCGCTGCCGGTACACTTCATAACCAATTACAAAATGCGCATACTTTTACATAATATCACGCGCTCACATACATATATGTACATACAACCGCAATATACATATGTATATACATACATGTTAATACGTATATGTAAGCGTTTGTGCGTTTATGTCGCGCTTTCGTGGAACCAATTGCGCGTTGGTAATGCATCAGAGACTGACAATAGCGCCAACACTCACAAACACAGACATGCAGCATTTTTACCGCGCTTTGACAGAGACACTAACTTGCCTGCTTTCCCAATATACCGTATATATATATATGCTCAAACTCATCCTATAATCAACTGATTGACACATCACACACAAAATGCGCAACGTATTCAAACTTTTCAGCGTAAAACAAAGCGCACAAACACACGCATGCACGTATTTACACGCACACACAAAAGGAGTCAAACCGTAACAGAAATCGCTTGGGTTATATGACAGTACTATACAAACATATATAATTTGAACAACTACTTTATTCGAAGGGCAGTGATAAATGATTTAGGTGTGTGAGGGCAGTAGTTATAAGTCTAAATAGTTGTAATGTGCTTGCTGCCAGTACTCATTGGAATACCTAGCCACTGTGCACTTTCCAGTCTATAACTACGCGGTAAGTTCTAGCTACCAAGGGAATAGTGCATTAAACGTTCCCGAACACATATTTATGGAAACTAAAATAGAATGGGCAATCCGCTCCTTCGACCTAACAAATATCCCGGTACGGACGAAATCATTCCAGCAATGCTACAGAATACGCCCTGTCTATTCGTGCCATGGCTAAAAGCGATTTTTAGGGGATGCATGAAGGTCATCTATGTGCCATAATCATGGAGAGAGGCTAGGGTACTTTTCATACCGAAGGCAGGTAGCAACAACCCAACCTATTCAAAAGAGTTTAGGCTTATAAACTTAACTTCCCTTTCTGCTTCAAATGCTGGAGAAAGTCTAGGCGCAGCGACTAGAAACTTGTCCATGGCGCTGCACGCATATACGAAGAGCAGATCAGTAGAGGCTGCACTCCGTACACTGGTACTTAATATCGAAAGGGCTCTTGAACATAAGGAATAAGCTCTTGGAGCGTTCCTGAGCAATTCTGGAGTGTTCAACATCGTCTCTACCTGGTCTATTCTGAATAGTATACAGTCAATATGTGTTGATCCTCCAAACGGATAAGAGCAGACTGGAACGGCGCTCAAATGATCAAGGAAGTCTGTAGTGGTACTCCGCAAGGTGGAGTGCTATCCCCGCTGGTGAATAAACTGCTAACGATCTTGGAAGGCAAACACCCTACAAAAGTGGTATCTGCAGACGACATTGCCATCTCAATAACAGGAAGGTGTCTACAAACCATTACCAGTATTATGAGCACAACTCTCAATACAGTCCAGAACTAAGCATCAGGAGTGGGTCTGGGGTTGAACCCAGAAAAAACCGATCTGCTTATGTTCACAAGAAAGCACAAAATTCCTTTATGGAGGTTCCCTTCGATAAATGGAACACAACGATCTCTCAAGGACGCACCAAGAACCTTGGGATGGTATTAGACAAATGGACGATGGAGTTGTTGCAAAAATATATTAACCAGAGTTAGGCACAAGGCAATCTTTTATATCTCCGGAACACTGCAGTATATTTCAAGCTGAGATTTTTGCTATTTCGAAGCTGTGGAACTGGTATCTAATGCACCTGCTTGCAATTCCAGAGCCAACATCTTCGTAGATCGAGAAAACTGCACTAAATGTCTAGCCCGGGCACCAGGAATAAACTGGAGCATCTATTATGAACTTTTCCCGAACATTTCCTACCGGTTTCTGATCTAACCTAACCTATTCTGAGTTGGATTTCAAGCCTGACGTTGCTGTTGGTGTTAATCCTGTTTCCAAGATAGACAAAATTTTCGACGACTTCAAAGTTATTGCTGTCAATAGTGACGTGGGAGATTAGTCGCGAATGCGACAACTGTTTGTTTAATGACAGGAGATGTTTCCTCTTGAATATTGAATATTGTGGATTCTATATTAAGCTCTGCAACTCGTATTATTTTCTCCAGGAATAGATTGAAAAGTTGCACGATTGAGGGTCGCCTTGTGTGAAACCTCGTTTGGTAGCGAACAGCTCCGAGAGGTCTTTCATGATCCTGACAGAACTTTTAGTTTTGCTCATTGTCAGCTTACACAGCCATATAAGCTTTGCAGGAATACCAATTTCGAACATAAGAGCATAGAGGCAGTTCCTTTTCATGCCGTCGAAGGCGATTGCATTTTATCGGATGACAATGGCGATAATTTACTTCGAAACACAATGGGGTTGCTTGACTTGTTAATATACGAATCGAGTTGAAAATCTAGTTGCTATAAAGCGAAATCTTTGTTTCTTTGTAATGTATACAAAAACAAATGAGCTTATCACATTCAAAGATTCTTTCAAAAAATCTTAAAAAATTTAATTTAAATATCTATACTCAATAGTCTTCTCACTAGCGCTTGAAGCCAAATTATTAACTTATTCAATTCATCTGTCGTTTGTACTCAACTCATTCCAATTGGAATCAGCTTAAAGTAAAGATTTCTTTAATTTCTATATTTGTTTATTGCTAGTTCTCCCATTTTAAACTTTGCATTTCGAAAATGACTTCTAACCTGCGCGATTGACAATCTAGATGCACTTTTCAAATCTCAAAGGCTCACTATCGCAAGTCTATTTCAGCCATTCCACATAAATGGTGGCGTTTGCAGACTAAAACTAAAACTTGGCATAATCGCTTGTGCTGTAAATTCGAAAGACAGCTGTCACTAATAACCACTTGCCACTTAATTCTTGCAAAGTGCCATTTACCACTGGCAACTCGACTGCCTGTGTACGCCTCACTGCCGACTGCCTGATTTGACTTGGCTTTGGCTTGGCTTGACATTTGCAAATAACGCAGCGGCGGTGCATGCAATGCTACGCCATGTAATGCGCCGAGCACTGAGCGGCGTCCAGCTATCTTTTAGCACCACACTGGCTTGACAGCCCACCAAAGATCCATCTGTCCAACTCTATGCGCCGATAATTCAACTCAAATTTGCGTATTTTAAAGTAATTTCCACTGTGCATTTCGTATTTTGCAGCAGCAGTATACTGCTACGCCTAAAAGCCGACAACGCCAGGCAGCGAACAATGGCACTGGTAAATGGCAGACGCCGGTTGCGCCGCATTTTACGCTTATATGCACAAAATAATGTGCTTCAGTACGCGCAAGGCACTAACAAAAAGACTAATGTAGGCACCAGACACGCATACACACTTACAGCCAGTGTGAACTCCATTGCGACCGCCACCGCAGTTCTAACTTTAAATGAAAAGCGCGGTTGAGTGAATGTTTTAGAAAGTGGCCGCGCAGCTGCTGCCAGTGAGGCGAGCGCCAACTGAAGGGAGCGACTAACTGACCGCGCGAGCGAGCGCGCAAGCAAGGCACTGACTTATCGCTTAGCCGTAAAGTGTGCGCGTAATATAACCCAACTAATACATATACATATATGCCATTATAACTGCTTTTGTATTGCATATATATGTTAGTATATATTTAGCGCCAATAAAAACGGCTGAAGATTTGCATATTGGCTTACTAGGCTCCCTAGCAGGCAAACAATGCCACATATTTTCCCCCTGATATCGCGCGCGCTCAGCTTGCGCCATCAAACATTCACTCCCCAGCTGCGTCCCAACATTTCACATTTCAACTGAAATCAAAGTGAATTTAATGCCGCAGCGCTGTGATTGCGCTAAGCCTGCCGCTCCCTTAGCGCCACAACGCGCTGTTGCATGCCACCGCATAAGGCCGCCATTGCACGGCAGGCTGCATTTGTGTGCGCGCGCAGGGTCAGTCAACGTAAATATTTGTCATTATCTACAAAATGTTTTTCTCTACTTCTTCTGCGCTTTTAATTTAATGATTCTAAGCATTTGGATGTGTCAGCGCGTTATTAGTTGGGGAAATTTGCGAGCGTGCAACCCTCAGCGTTGCATTTTCCTATAGCAGCACTACATTGTGTAGACTTTACTACATTTACGCAGCAATGCACACTGCACCCATACAGATACACGCGCACTCCGCATACATTCGTAACCTTTTATGGTCACTGCGCGCGTACGCATTGCTCATACGACCTATTGGCTAATGCGCGTGGGGGGAGCGCTTCAGAGCAAGTGCGTATTCACTGTGTGTTCGTAATAACTAGCAGGATATTTATGTATAATAAACTGTGGCAATTAAGTTGTAAGAATTTTTTTTTGGAATATAATATTGTTCCCTTCAAAGTAATCACCTTCCGTCCTTAGCAATCTCGTAGCATTTACAAAGTAACTTGTTGTAATCTTGTTACCAGCTCTTTCGAAACAGATTTCATCTACAAAATCATATCTTAGAAAGCCACATTGTATTAGGTCTGGTGAAAACGGTAGCTTCAACGGAAGGTTTTACTCTTTGGCAATTGAATGATCGAACTCCACGTCATAACCATTAACCCATGATTCGTCCCCAGTTACGACTCTCTGAAGCAGATCTGGGTCGTCGCTGACTGAATCTAACGTTACCTTAGCAATGTCAGCATGACGCTGTTTTTTCTTCGAAAGTGAGAAATTTCGGCACAAAATTAGAAGACAAATCAAAACGCGTCTAAGCGTAAAAGCTGTCAAGAAATAATCAAACATTCAAATTGGCCGACCTTGTCAGCGTGAGTAAGAGATATAAGTACCAACAGAAAGAAAAATTTATTTAAATTTAAAATCCCCGATTATTTTTATAAAAAGTTCGTAGGAGCCTGCTTCCTCAGGCAACTCACTTGCTGACAGTACAGCTCCGTATTAAGAGTTTGAACGTCGAAACATAATAGATATTTTCCCGCAAATCCTACCAAACACACAACAAATTCTTCCTAACCGCGATTCTCGGTTGGCCACCGCATACGACGGCTCACCGTGATTCGACCACAATCATTTCGGCTTAATGTTGTCAAAATTACCCACTTTTCATCACCTGTAACCAACTGCAATTCAGCCAATAGGTTTGTTAAGCGATAACTCGGGTGGCACCCACACATCGAGCTTCAATTTTTATCCAACCGTATTTAAACGGTTCTTAACCGTTTATATGAGCAAAGTTTATCTCCTGACAGACCCAAGAAGAAGGGTGTGCAGGGTTAGCAGGCAAAGAGGTGGTTAGTATCATGCGGAGACTCATTGCACGCTGTGAATGGCGGTCAGTGCATGTAGGAAGTTTGTTGGGTCCGAAGTTTGATCGACGTATTGAAGCCCTTTATGCTCTTAGGAGACGACTCCGCTCTAAGCTTGTGACTGTAGGGATCCATGGGAGCATACTAGCCTGAGAGACATGGAGTGGCATACTGTCGTAGTCCAACGTGCAGTGTCTGAAATCTTCGTTGGTTCCTCATTTGCGTTTCACTGCACCCAGACTATACTGGTGCGGAGTAGTTTATTACCGGCTGTATGTTGCCGACAACATTTCTTTGTATTTTCCCCACGTGCTGCAGGCTAGCGACTTGAGGATTTTGTTGTGGCTCTGTACTTTGTATATTTGTATAATCGCCGTCAAATATTAAGTTCAAGTCTGTACTCCTTGTCCCAGTTAGTGAATATGTTCGCTGTGAATTTAATGGGGGAGACAGCATGGCGCCAGGTGTCGCGCTAATTATCTAAAACAGCTGCTTCGGCTAGGAAATTAGGTGCGATCCACAGAAATAAAGTCAGAAGGTTGAAATCTGCGCACCTCAGATGGTCTGAACGACTGTGTGTTTGAACCGCAGCTATCGATGTGAGGTCCTGGCTCTATCTCCATCTCTTACTTTGTAGTAAGTAGCAGTTGAATTGTAAAATCCGAGTTTGTCGTGGGTGTCCGTGGGTGCTCCTGGGAGTGAGAGAGTAGCTTACAAATGGTGTTGCGTGGGCAGACTACTGATACATGCGGCAAAATACGATTCACTAAACTCACGTGTGGGGCGCAGGCCGGAACACGTCAAAAATTGGCTCCAGCCAGTGCAAAAATCGGATTTGACTGATGTAACGATACTGACAACGACACATGGAATAGACTGTGCGTGGAACCAGAGGTTGCTGAGTGGATCTCGCATGAGGAGCGTAATGAAGATTTGGGAGGGGGCTTGATATTGATCAGAATGGGAGTCATGCTACCTATTTGCACTCCTATGGACCGTAGAAGTCCTCTGTTGGCCACTCCAGGGGAGTTTGTGCTTTTGCAGTAGAAAAACTATAAAATAAGGCGTTTTTTTTCACTTTTCAAATATCCAACTTTAATGCGTGTTCAAACAATGCTGAGCAAAGTAATCACAAAAATATCTGAGAAGTTGTTTTAGTATGAAATCTTATCTTCCTAATGCTATACAACGCAGCTTGGTTGCACTCATATAACGCGAGGTACAGATCACTAAAGCCAGTCATTAGCAGAAAATTGCTTTATTTTTTCCTCAGCCTTATATTATATAATCATTTCTTGCCTATTTTTCAACAGAAACTGCTTAAAATTTTTGTAACAAAAATTAAAAATTTTCGAAATATAATTTTAATCTCCACCATATTTGTATTTTTCACAGAGCTTAACAACAGAGAGACTTTTATTTTTGCTTTATATTCCTAACCCGCTTAGCAATTTTTGCCGCTTTGCATTAACTAGCATTGTTGGCTTAAATTTATTTTCGAAATATTTTTCTGCATGTAATTAGAAATTGTTTATGATTTTAATATCCACCAGAAACTAATTCAATCCGCCCAAATTCCAAAATCGTTGTGCCGCATATTATTATGCCACTAAGCGGACTACATTTTGCTCTTTGTTTTTGTCTTATGCTGTAACTGTACCGGTATTTGCTTGTAATTTAGCAAAAATAACAACAGCAATAATATTTTATAAGAAGAGCACACACAAACACAACAGCAAAACAGCAGCACGCCTATTACCTTTGCAACTTCCGGTTGGGTTTTGGGGTTTTTATGCCTCACCGCATGTATAATTCCCGCTATGAACTAAGCTAAAAATACAACAACAACAAGCAAGTCCTTTGCGCTAGAAACACAGTCTTTGCAACAATTTCGACTTCATTGTTTAACACTTATTTGTTTTGCGATTTCGTTGTTCCGGTTGGTGTTGTTCGCTTTTTTTTTTTTTTTTTTTTTTTTTTTTTTTTTTTTTTTTTTTTTTTTTTTTTTTTTTTTTTTTTTTTTTTTTTTTGTTTTTCCCACAATTTTTTGCTTTTATTTGTCTCCGCGCTGCGGGCAGACAGTTTCAGCCCTTCGCCGCTCTATGCGGCAGTTTTAGTGCCCAGCGCGTTGTCATGCTTCATGCCTTGCTCATTCGAAGCGATTGCGCCTGTGGGTATGCTAAATCCTAGCAGCACACGGCTCATAGCTGCCTCTACTGTGCCTATATGAAAGCTGTGCATATATGGTGGCTCTGCTGATTTGCTGTTGTCTATATTTTTTTTTTTTTTGTTTGCTTGCTGTTGTTGTTTTTGTTGTTTAATAGTACCAGCAACGCGATTGTACACTTTGCCACTTTGCTGTTAACATTTATTTTTGCACTTGAAGTGAATGTTTTTATTGCTCTTCCTGCCAACGTGTTTTTCTACACAACCGGTTGCCATTTTTGTTGGCCTCAATTGTTGTTGTCTCGTTGCTGTGTGTGCTGTGTGCTTTTGCTTGGCTGTTGGCGTTTGCTGATGAGATTTTAAGTAACCACTTCAACTGTGAAAACAACAACTGACAACGGCTAACAACAATGCCAATGCCAGCTAAGGCGCATGAAGACAACTACAAATAAATGAGCATGCAGAAACAATATAAACACACACACACAGAACAAACCAAAAGTGTGGAAAACACGGGCACTAACGTTGCGCTGACATTTGCCGCAAAGGGATAATGGCGGTAGGAAAATAGCTGCAACAAACACAAAAACTGCTACAACAACAACAAAGACAAAAACAATAACAAACACAAAAACACAATCCAAAAACAATAGCAGCAATAACAACAAGAATGTTGACAACAACAACAACACCGCCAACAACAAACAAGCACACAACTTTGCCCGCTAAACGCTTCTTGTCCATTTATTTTCGCAATTGAATGCAATTTCCATGCCATTCCCCACTCATACCATACAACAACAATTCCGTTTTCATGCCATTCACTGTAATTGTAAATTTTTAGTTGCAGCATCGCAAGCAAATAAAATTGTTGGCGTATTTTCCACACTTTTACTGCGCCGCTCTCTCGGTCCATTTTCATTTCGCTGTTGTTAGCGGCGCCATTGTTGTTGGTAAGTGTAACTGTACATCGGTGTGTGCAATATCCTGTCTGACGGGATTCAAATTTAGTAACTCTGCTTATACACGCACACACACACTCCTGCTACAATTACAACTACAATTGAAAGTTGCTCTTTTTTTTTGTGGAAGTAGCTGTAAGCCTCTTTCGGACCGCATGATTTGATTTTGTAGTGAAATTAGTGTTTGTGCAAAAGTTGCCAAGTATTAACTTAGTGATAACATAAATTTAGGCGCACAGAGATGAAATCAAGCATCATTAAGAAAATATTGCTTGTTTGGAGGGACTTAGACTCGTTAGGTCTTAGTGAGAATTCAAGAGAGTCTTGCTCGCTGACTTAAAAGTCTAGGTTATGATTACGTTAGGTTAGATGGATGATCTAGAGACATCGCACGTGGACTGGAAGTATACACCTAGCGTTAAATTTTAATTTGAAAACCAATATTAAACCCAGATACTTCAGCTACAGCTCTGGCGGCTCTCTATTCGTTATTCTATCTTCCTGGTGCCTATGAGAAAAACTTCGATTGCGTTCGAATCGCAGTGAGCATTCATCAAAGGAAAAGGATTAACAGACAGGAAGGTTTTCTTTTATTTTAGGTGATATTGGCATTGAAATATCTACTAAGAAGTGCTCCGCTATAGCCAAACTCTTTATGTAGACATGTACTCTCAACGATTGAACTGCCTGAGAAAAGAAATTGTTGAGAAGTGGCCAGCTTTGGGCAATGGAAGAGCAATTGCGTTCCATCAGAAAACTCCACGCCATACGCATAAAAAGTGACTTGCCAGATACTACGAAGTCTTGGTTGTGAAGTTCATATGTACTCACCTTATAGACCGGATCTGGCACCAACTCATAACTACATGTATCTGTTTGCGGGCAATGTTTTTGCTCTACCAATTTTTTACCACTAGAGACCTCATGTTTGCAGGCCAAAACTCAATTTTTTTACAATCGAAAGCCATACACCGAAGCGATCTGCCCACCTTTCTACAATATTTTTGGGCAAAATTTATTCTTTCGTTTACAACAGTCCTCAGTCTTTGGCGATTCGTTTTCGTTGAACATTGACTTGAGGCCTGAGTACAACAACAGGAGAAAAATAAAGAATATTGGAGCAGGTTATTCAATTAATGCCTTACTGCACATATAGTGATTTAGTCGACTGTGAGGTCACGTGGTATCCATTTTGCACAGAGCTTTGGTTTACCGAAATATTCATGAACAATTTCCTTTATTATCCTTAGAGTGGCAGCTGTCTCGATCAACCGCATTATACGGTCATGCATAAATAGTCTGTGAAACTTTTCAGTTTTTTCTTCTTACCTAAGCGCCTCCACTGGACTTCCGTTATTTCAAACATATGCCCACGCTCTTTAGTAAATAACCGAGAGCCGAAATAACACTTTTCAAGCGAAGATTGATGAAAAATTGTGTCCTCACCGTCGCTGATGACATAAGTCGAGTTCAAATTTATTTTTACTGTGGATCACTTTCAACTGTATATCTGCTGGCCATCGGAAATGCATTGAATTTATTGAACGAAAAAGTCAAAAGACAAAAACAAACAATATATATAAAATATTTAACAAATTTCGGCATTCCGAGTTTAGAATCATATCGCCAAAAATTTCTAAATTTCGAACAACATTTAAAATTACCTCCGAAAGGTGAAAGAAAATTATCTATAATATAGCAGATATTATGAAGCGTCGAAAGTCGCAGAGACGAGTGAAACAATGCTTAGACCTGGTCAAACTAATAAGGAACAGGCCCAGGCCGCAGCCATACTATTTTCAACGGAGCAGCAGCAATGCTGGACGAAGCCGCAGAAACGAAAGTAATTTGCATCGCTCTTGCATTTTCAACTCTCATAATCTACATCCACAAGCACTTGCATCCAGTCATTCGTCGTTTCATATACCGATTTGTGACTCCCGAATTAACAGCGATTGCAGTAGTTCCAAAGAAATCAGCCCAAAAAGCAGTATGCATTCAAAACCTGATGTAAAATTGTTCGAAACTGAATCGCAAGTAACGGCTCTGTCCTATAATTTAGTTAATGAACTAAGCAAAATCTCAAATGCAACTTTAAATGCAAATACAACTCCAAGTATAAGTAAATTGCTGCAAGAAGTGGAACAAAATGCCAACCCTAGTTGCTCGAATAACAGGAAAACCGAAATTGAAGAGTCTACGAATGAACTCACACCCAACGATGAAGTGTCTACTTCCGAGTCTGCAGCGAACTCAAATGAAACGATATCGCCCGGAGAGAGCAATGAGGAAAACACACTCAATGCCAGTCAGTCAGCGGTGGAACACGAAGCTACGACAACTATGGCTGAACCTAACGTTAGTGAACAACTGTCGACGGATGAAGAAGCGGGCGGCGATGGTCATCACAATAACTCAGTCATCGAAATCGAGATAACATTAGTATCTGGTAATGATACAAATTCGGAAGAGGATGAGAGAGAGGGTGAAGCTGAAGCTGAAGCTGAAGCCGATGACGAGACTCCCATGCCAGTAGAAAGTGGGGAATGAAGGAAATAGAACTTGTAAACCAGTGTGCGTGAACAAAATATAAATGTCGTGTACCATGAAATATAATTTCTTAAAGCTCTAATCAAAGTGTGTCTAAAGAGATTTCAGCTACAGATTTTTGACTTCGATCATTCGTTTTCGGTGGCTTTGAAAATGCAATATTGAGATTAGTAGGTTGCATCCTACGTCACTTCTCCACAATCTTTCCAGAAGTTCACAAAATCTCAAAATCCTTATCTAGCATAAGCTAAGCACACCTCAAAGGATCGTGTACTTGTTATTGCGATTGTTGTTATTATGATTGTTGTCATTGTCACTGTTATGGTATGGTATGTAGTGGTTATAGCTACATGTTATAAGCGTATTGTTATACATTTCTGAGGAGTTGGCAATCTTTGGACATTTCAAATATTGGATCGTTCCGGTTAAGTGGAACCGACTAACCCTCGGAATGGGATTCAGACATCGTTGGCAGTCTTTCGATATATCAAATTGTGGGACCGTTCCGGAAAAGTTTAAGTGAATATTGTGGAAATGGGGGTTGAACATCATTGGCAGTCTTTGGACGTATCAAGTGATGGGATTGTTGAGGTGAAGTCAAACCGAATATTGTCGGAATTGGGTTTACCTTTATGAGGTATTATCTTTATTAATGATATTCACGAATTCCTTAGACACAAGTATCTTAGAAGTGTATAAGAATGCTCACACGTCTAGGTCCTGTTAAGCCCTTTAGGAACTCGGAAGGAATCAATTTTATGATTCCTTATCTACTAAGGCCAGGAAGAAAACTTTCGATGGCAACTGTCCTCTGCATACCTACTCCCTCTGATACAATCTATACAAAATCCCAAACTGAAATATCAAAAGGCAGAAGTCTATCCTTTGATAAAATTTGCAGATTTGAATCAACCTTAGAAACCGAAGACTACCTTTCTTACTTATGCACTATAACTGAAAAACATTAAAAAAAAATGTTTGTGCTTTCCAAGCGCAGCGACCGAAGTGGATACCTATTTATAACAATGCGCTGAACGATGCCATGGGAATGGCATGCATTGCCATGCAATGGCTCATTGAGCTGATTCTAGGTAGGCTCTTCCAAAAACAACCATGCCGCATGAATAGGTTGAAGCGAACTTCACGGGCTTCTACTTCCCTTGGTACCAAAATTCAGTATATGGTAAGGTCTCCTAGCCGAAACCACTGCCAATGGAACTTAAATACATCCAGCCGTCCGTCAGTCTAAATAAGTCCCTAGATGTTGGAGGATGTGAAGCACTCCGCAATTTCGTATATGCAATACTCAATATGAGCCCCGTAGATACAAGAAGTAATATGTGGCGGACCTGTTATTTGTATAATGGCTTTATATTAATTTATGATACCTAGAGTCGAAAGCCTAAGCAAAACGTAGATCGGTAAAAATTTCTCTTAGCTGTATCTTTCTCGCGGTTGTCGACTAGACAATGGGTGTCGCTGCTTACATTTTTATGATTTCAAGCTGGCTCTGGTCAGAGTCATTGTATTGCAGGCAGGCGGCTTCTAAAGAAGACTAACGTATTTACCCAATCATCCCCTTTTGACGGACTGCTTGATATGCATCCTTAGAAGTAGGTAAATGGGTAATACTAGAGAACCCCGAATCATGAAACTCAACATAGAAGTCAACAAAGGACTGGGATATCAAATCGTCCAATCGTCGGCATAGCGATCCTATGAACTGTATCGCCAGCAGCCTCACCTCCACTTCAACGGGAGCAGCTTGCGATGGATATAGTTATATTGCCCAACCAGCACTACAGTGCCAGGGTCCATATAGGTAGATTATAAACGCGGACGGCAAATCGACAACATCCCATTCAGCGGCTGCAGCCAATAAAATTGCGAATCGGCATTTGACCATATGGCAAATATGAATTCTAGCCGTTTCACTAGATTCGCCGAAGATGAGTCTATTGACATATTTCCATCTCAGTATGGCAAAAAAGCTAAGCAAACTAGAAGAAAGTGCCTGGATGATTTCATCTTTCCCTTATTCAACTTTGTCAGAAAGCGTCCGACAAGATATTTCGACGCAATGCGTGTTACTCTGATAGACAACCGTAAAACTTGCAGCGAGAGGAACTTTGCTAAGAGCACGTAATTCTGCGGGCTTCTTACGGTTCACACGGCATCAGAAGGCTATCATAGCCGCGCAAGTTCTGGTTATTGAGCGGCACTTTCCGAGCACACATGAAGTCCATATATCCAACGGAAGAAGATAACAGAGTGCGACTCGCTTCTAAACTTATGCAATTAGGGTGATAATGCACTCACCAGCAGAATCATCAGCATTGCAGTTTCCACTGATTACCCTGTGTTGGGTAATCGGGCTTAATGCCAGTTTAGCCGCAGTAGTATCGAAAAGTACACAATCCTCTTTGAAGGAATCTGAATTTGGGAGTAGTACTTTTGGTTGAAGGCATCCAACTCCGTTTGAAAGGCACTATAGAGCTCAAGATGAATCTTCAGTGTTGAAGTTTATAATGAAATAAATAATACTGTAAGTTTAAAATGTATATATGGACAGATTAACTAATCAAAATCATCTAACAGTTAATACTCTGCTCCGCTTTAACTGATGTTGTGCTCCCTATTCTCCTTAATGTTTCAGTACAAAAGATATTGTCTTGCCTTTGAAATCTTAAACTTTATTTTTCATTTTCAAACCGTAGCTCTCCCTATATACCTCTCCCTTCACATCTCTCTTTTCATTACACTCCTTTGCTATGAGAATCTCATTCCAATACGGAGTTGTTGCCTCTCCACCGCTTAAGAGATTTATTTTCAAAGTTTACTTTTGAAAAGCTACCCCTCAGCGACAAAAATAACAAGTATAACAACAACAACAACAAACTGTTTGTGACTTTTTTATCGCACATCACTCATCTGCGCACAATTAAACAAATTATCAGATTAAAGACTTAAACACCATGACAGCAGCATACTTCAACTTCGGTCCGGTGAAAACCGAAACTTTTGGAAAAAACATTTCTATTTTTTTTTTTTGTTGGACACGCCAACACATTAGCCTACAATCAGGCGACGAAACGGACTTGCATAGCGACCATTTTAAAGCCAAAGCACAACTAATTTGAGCGTGCGTTGGCGAGGCAACTGTGTAAATGAGCGCATGTCAACGCGATGACACATATAATCCGACCAACAAAAGGGCAGTGTAGCAGAAGAAAACAAAGAAAAATTAACAAAAAAAATGAAGAAAAAAAGTGCAACAAAAGCGTGCATAAATGGAAGCGCGGCAGCRCTGGCAGCACAAAAAACTTTGTTGCAACAAAAAATCAAACAAAACAACAACAACACAAGCAACTATTTAATTCACTAAACAGCGCGGCAGCTATAAAAAGCAATACAACAAACAAACAAGCGAGCGAAACAATGAGATTTGCGCGTGTTCAAAACAAGGAACACAACTCGCGGTCGCGCTGGGTCGCGCTGGTTGGCAAAGCTTGCCGTAAACTTTCGCCAGTCAAATAACAGTGGACAGCGCGATAAGCAAAAGGGCGCGCTGGAAGAAAATGAAAAAAAAATTGCATGACTTTTATGCTTGTTTCAATTCTATTTCTGCAAATTAGTGAAGTACACGCTTCAGTGCGCGCGGAAGCGCTAAGGAGGACGAGCGAAAATGAAAGCGCGTTGCGTAGGACGCGCAGACCGCGCAGTACGCGCAATAAAGGGTCAACGATGCGGCCTTACAAGCAGATTAGCAGAACAACATGTATGGAATAAAGAATCCGATGAAGATAGGACACCTCGAGCAATGCGCGTTACAGTTAGGGGACTAACGAATGTAGGCGCTTAGCTACATGCACGTTACGCGCACAAATGCGAAAGTAATGCACTGATGCGCTGTTGACCAGCGGGCGCATATATACTTAAACATAATACTAGAATAAATAGCACACCTGCACAACGACTGCAAGTATACTTCTTTATGAACTTAATTAGCACAGGGGATTAACTAACGTCACACCGCGCGCACTGCAGCACAAACTGAATAAATGAAAAGGAAATTATAATAAAAACCAGTAATATAATTGAGCGCAATGCACAGCCGCACACAGCCACATACTCAAGCGTGGCCACAGATCAGCTAATCTCACACTTCAAGCGCCTGCAATGTTCCTCACACCTGCTCTTATCTTAAGTCAGATTGACGCGCCGCGAAAAAAATCAACGTGGTAGCAAACCCGGAAGTTGAGTGCTGACCCGCGCTGTGCGCTAGCGGAAATGTCATGCTGGCGGCGCTGACAGCGGCTGACAGGAGGTGCGGAAATGTTGACTGTGTACTTACTTGTGAGACGTTTAGGAGGAGGTGGTGCAAAAATTGAGATAACACGCCGTACGCGCCACATATAAACACACATGCATACATAACTCGCTTACTTGTGGAAGGCACACTGACTCATAGAGATGTACAGACTCACAGGCAGTGTCCTCGGCAATTAAGAGCGTTGCCATGGCAGCTTCGATGTGTCGTATTTTCAGCGCAACCGTGGCAACTTTCATAAAAGCGTTTTTGATTAAGTGCAAGCGCATATCACTATTAGTTCACTGTGCTCATTTTCAACTCAAAGTTGTTTTAAATCGCTCGTATTTAAGTCGGGAATGTGATACTTCTAATATGTTTCCACTTAAGCAACGTGACTAAACGAGGTAACCCATAAACTAATTTAAGACATAACTTTCACTCATTGACCTTGAACATACTTGTGATATTTTTAATCGTACTTTTCCTAAAATCTTCGTACCAGAATTCAGCACTTAACCTCAAAATAAGAAATATCTCATTTCATTTTTCTTCGAAACAAATATATGTTTCAAAATTTTCAAAACCATATAAATTAAAAAAAGAAAAATCTTGCAATTTTTTTTGCTTGGAACAATCTTATCTATTAGGAGCACACCAGTTCAGTATTCTATCAAAGGTTGTCATGTGATTATATTCTAGCTCACTTTGTCCAGGAAACCATTTGGATAGTCCGATATTAATCAATAAGTAGTACACCGACGGCTCGAAGACGTCGGATAACATTCCAGGAGTCACAGGACCACGAATCAAACTATTCAATGTTTGCCGAGCATATTCCAAGCAGAGATCTTTGCTATAAACCTCCAACGCAACAATCGCAATACTCAGCCGGGAATAAGATGGCTCGCCCCCACCGCACATCATCCACCAATTTGTTAGAAGCTGCCTCGCAAGGATGATGGAGTCGGCAAATAGAGGTATTTCCCAAGGCATGCGACATGCCAAGATGCTAATGGGTGGTTTCAACCTTAAAAGGTTTAAACATGTAATCATCCTCCCAAACTCAGCCTACTTGTGGCGTTCTTAACTGGTCATTGTTATAACTTATATAACATGGGTCTCGATTTTTGTGCAAACTGCCGGTCCTACGACTTGCAGTCTGAAACTCCAGAACACCTGATAATTGATTGACTATAATCCTTATTTATTTATCTAATGTAATCTAATATTTTATCAATCGTCTATAATGTTTATAAGCACTTCGAAACGTCACCGCCTATTCTTCGGGCCATCTATCGGTCATCGTTCGGTTGACCAAAAGATTACGTAGTCTTTTTCAGTATTCAGCGCCAAGCCATTCAAAATCGACTACATGCACTGGGAATGTTTCAGAAACAAGAAACTTGCGTACCTTATGATCCCAACACCAGAAGAGGCAAAAAGTGATTCTGCTTTATTGCCAAATCCATTAAAACTTACCTGGAAAAGCTTAAATGGACTCCCAGCCTATACCATGCGCTATATTGCCGAGTTATTGCAGCGTGATATTATTATTTTTTCCGTTCGATGAAAGAACGAAGACGGCACTGAAAAACGGCTTGATGCTTGGATAGCATTACAAGGTGAACTGTTATAGCATTTCGGTTTTCCCGGAAAGATAGAAAATGTTGCGAAGGGCAATGCTATGAATAACTCATTTGTCACCATTTCCTTGTAACTTACAGTAATAATAAGTTACAATAAAAATTTAATTTTCATAAAAAAAAAAACAGCGTGAATGAAGTTGTAAACATTGAGAAATAAATCTTAGAAAAAATACCAAAACATAACAAGATAAAGCATTCACAAAAGGTCACAGCTTTATGGCCTGCATTAATAGCTGAACATAATTGAAGTTGAAGATCAAAAGATAAAATTTTTCAAAGGAATAACGAATCCTTTATCATATCCAGTATACAATATAAGCACTGAATACCAGAAGAACACCGTTAATTAATACTAAAATTCTGATTAAAAAAATTGAAGTAAGCAACTAATTTCTTTGCATAATACGCAAGCACAGCGTTACGCACAAGAAATTGCTTTGAGAAGTTAAAACAGTGCTAAAAAGTTACTCATACGCCACGTCGCACATTTACCTAGAGTGCATGAATAGCCTAACGATGTAAAAAGTGCAGATATGAGCAAGACAAAGCTTAGCTGTAAAAAGATAGTGTAAAATTAAAATATTGTGCTACAAAATTTTCATATAAAAAATTTATAATTTTTCGCAAAATATTTTAGTAAACGCGTTTTTTCACACATTTCCGCACGTGCAACGAAATGCGGCAACTTTAACTTGAAAAGCGCATAACTTTACGGCAGGTTGCATGAACTTTCCGCAACTCAACAGGGTAGTGAAACTTTGCTGCGCTCAAAAGAATGTCGAAGCTCGGATTTTTTGTATAAAATTTTCACCATTCTCCAAGCTCACATTTTTCTCTTCGATATTTTTGGCTGCGTTTGTGTGCAGCTAGCTGCTTGCCGTTCAATACCTTGCCGCTGCAGCAAGCACAGAAGACACCCATTGCCGCACATTACGATTTATAGGTGCCGAAGCTCCGCATTTTGCACGTAAAGACACTGAGTAAGCGGCGAAGTGAAAAATAAGTTGCTACAGTGACTCCCAAACGGTTAGACATACGCTGCCGCAAGTAAAAAAAAAAATATTCTAAACAGCAAGTGCCACCGCAACCGACACATGTCCACATGGTGGTGCTGCCAGTCACCTGCCGTGCCGACTAACCGCAAAGTTTGGCGCCAGGAAATGCACTTGAACCACAAGTTTAACGCCAACTGCCAAAAACTTATGCCACCTTTTTATCATCGAATCGACGGGAAGTGGTCTAAACGGTCATGCAGGTGCTGTGCATGAAATATTAAATGCATTACTTTGCTCGAGAACATATATTGGGTTGTCCGGAAAGTTTGGCAACCAATTATAGCGAAGCAAAAGATAAGTTTGTCGGCTGGAGGGTAGAACTTAAATAGCTCTGGTCGTTAATTTCATTATTTATGAGCAAATTTTTCAGTTCGGATTAATGAACTTCTACGAAGGGGAGATGTATTACTGGTTTAAAATATGTAAATATGAGGACTCAAGACAATTAAGACAAGTTAACATTTGGGTAAATGCTATTAGCATCCACCTATCCTTTATTTGATCAATATCTCTTCATTACAGAAGTGAGAAATCGAAATAAATTCTATTGGTTATTTAAATAGTTACTTATGGAACTATCTACAAAAAAGTTATCCACACCTAAATACTAATCCAATTAACCAATACTCTTTCCATTGGGGGTGTTTTTTATGTGTTTTTGGCTACCCAGAGGATACTTGGTCTAAGACCAGAAGTCGTGAGCTGCTTGGGCCATATGTAAAAAAAATGTTTCTGGCTCTCTCTCAAGTGAATTGCGCTTTTCTCACTTGGGTGAACTTTCCTCACTTGGGATAACTTCCACATATGGCTTCATTTCCAAGAAATTATTTTAGACAAAATTTTCATTCGATGAGAGATGATGAAATTTCTCCCAAACTTAAAATTTTTTTTACAAATTAATTTATATCTTGGTAATGGAAAAATTAAGGATCTTCTTTTTTACCTTCTCAAGCCCTATAAAGCAAAGAATACAACCTAAATGTTTTTCAAAACATAAATGTTGTTCACCTTGGAACACACTTATACCAACATCAGAAATCCTCAAGCGACCAACGCTTCGGAGACAATTTTCTACGTCCTGCTTATATTTCCGCACCACCCATTATTTTCAGTTAAAATAATCTTTCCAAGTTTCTTTTTACTACTTCCTACTCTCTTTATTTTACCTGTGGTTTCCAATATTGAACGTCGAACCTTGAGCGCCGTTGCCTCTGGCGTTTTAAGCAAAAATAGTAAACGAAAAATATATAAACTTTTTCAATGTCAGGCAGACTTCCCGCTTATACTATTTACCTAGACAATTGCCTGTGCATTTTCAGCAGCGAAAAGAGCTCATTTTTATGTATGCGTCTGTTTGAGTTTTAAACTGCGAAGTATTGACGTAAAGTTTTCAATGTGCACATTATTAATTTCCAGACATTTCATGAAGTGTACGCGTAGTTTAATCTACAACATAAATTTCTTTTATGAAGCAGAGTTTCGCTCTCTCAAAGATAAGTGGAAAATGGTGCGCATAAAAAATAATATGCTTTCAAGCAGGGTTTTCGTCTTCTAGGAAATGCTGTTTTCCTTTTGTATATACATTTTCAATTAGCTGGTTTTGTGCAGAATTAAAATGTATGGTAAAATGACAGAGCCTAAAAGTATGCTATACAAGTTGTTAACTAAATTAGCAAAGACTCCATTATGTTTTATTAAAAATTTTAATTAAAAAGTTAAAAAAATTGTTTCATTTACTCGAAAAATTTGAATGCCTTGTGTTAGAAATTAAATTCGTATTAAATATGACAAAGAAAAACGACAAAAGGGTTAAACGGGAGATTTAAGCTCAGTGAATCTTCCATTTCCACAACCAACCTAACGGTTAAATTATCGAATAAGTAACCAAAGCACTACCAGCGATTTTTACATTTATGAGTTTATTAAGACCTCATTCACACATATTGGCTTGCGAACTTTTTCAGCCAAAGGACCCGAAAAGCTTAAGAAAAATTGCAATCTTACAAGCGACCTAACGGTTAAATTAGCGGTTAGTTAACCAATAGCGGTACCAAAATTTCTGTTTCTATGAGTTTCTTAAAACCTCATTGACAAACTTAGTGGGAACGTTTAAGCACACTCATCGTTCATTTGTTTCTGAAGTAAAGGCCTTATGAATTTCGCGGTAATTCTTTGCATGTAATGGTGTATGGATAGCAGTGGCATGTTTAATTTCTCAGTTAAAGGACCCCCTTTTCATGCCCTTTAGTCTTCAGAACTTTTTCGGTTAAATAACCTGAAAAACTCAAAAGGAATGGTATTTTTACAAGGCAACTAATGGTTAAATTTACAGATAACTAACCGACAGCGCTACCATAGATTTCTGTTTCTGTGAGGTTCTTAAGACCTCACTGACAAATCTAATGGAAACTTTTGGGCACGTTGAACGTTGATATCATTCTACGCTTTCTTCCTATGAAAATTATAGATTTCGTACGTGTTTCAACCACGTCAAAATGGAAGTATTTTACAGAATATATTTAGTTCTCTATTTCAAGGCTATTCTAAATAATTTAGGTACCCAACAACTGTACCGACCTATCATTAGGTTGACTTCTACGTTTCATATGTGATTATTAAAATACGCGAGTAAAAAATTCAATAAAATAATATGAAAACTCATCTATATTTAGTAGCACATCTTTAACCAGTAACCTCAATTTCCACTTCAAAATTATACAAACAATACGAAATTAACTAGCCACATTATGAGTACAAAGTGTTGGCGTAAAACTTTCCGCCCACAAAGCAATTTGCACAAAGCTTCATTTGCAACGGAGACAATAAAACTCCAATGCGCTCATTTTATTCCACTCAACAATTAGTCATTAGCAGAAATTTTGGTCACGCAACACGTACGCGCCGCCAAACAATGTTTGCATAAACAAAGTCCGAAAACAAACAGGCAAAAACTGCAACCAAAAATGAGAAGAGAACAACGAGACAAGAACCAAAACTCTGCGAATATTTCGGGCGTTCAACCATGAGACAGAGAAAGAGAGAGTCTGTGTATGCTGATGGCGGTAAATAAAGTTTGTCACAGTACCAACTAGCAATGGCAATTTTATAATTTGCCAGCGGGTGAAGAATGGTTTGGGGACAGCCGAGGTAAGCATTCGAAAGTGGCGATAATAAATCAAACTAATACCTCTCGGGTGCTGACAAGGGTTGTGTGTACGTGAGGTAGCACAGTGTGGCACCGCAAATGGATGCCTAAAGCTATTAAAATCCCCCACACAAAACCTGACTATGGCAACAAAAAATAAGGGTACCAGTAAAAAATAAACAAAAAACGTTCAAGGGAAAACTGTGGCTATACAAAGATTGAAAAGTGATGAGTGTGCCACATGACACTTTAAAAAGTATAACTGAGCGGTGTAAATTGTAGCTATTTAACTATGGGACGTTTAATAGGTTATGTGTATTTAACGGGGTTTCTATTGGAATATATTTTTGGTCGAAAAGTCGGTTGACTTTTTCGGAAAGGCTCACCGCCTTGGATACCAATTTCACTTCCAAAATAGAGCAAAGGGATCTGAGTTATTTTGAAATTCGTACGGAACGTAAAGACCTTTTCACAAATCGTTTACCAAAAGGATGTCGTGGCTTCAGAGTTAATTTTGCGATCAAAATCGGAACCTTCGAGCTCAGAAGCGATCGATATATTCTTGGTCTTTTACATACTAAGAGGAGGAGTATAACTCACTGTTATATTCCAGAGAACTAGAGTGAGTACTTTGAGTACCATCATTTTTATGAATCTACTGACACTGTATTGTCTACATTTTTTTGCTCCTTAATATACATTTGACATTAATTCTATGAACCGAATGACTCTGCTTTCTTTGTAATTCTATACTTAGCATATATTCTCTACCGCTTCTTTCGACATAGTTCCACACGTCATTTCCCAGTTCCGATAGTTCTTCGGTTATACCTTTTATTGATTATCTCTTGTTTGCCGTGGGTTTTTGTTTCGGGTTAAAGTTTCTTTTTGTAATATGATTGCCATTTCCTTTGCTGTGGTTTTTTGTTACGAGTAAGTTGTTGTTATTTGTTACGTGTATGTTTTTGTTTTTATTATGTTTTTGTATTTTTTTCTTTTGTTGTTTTTATTTGTTTTCTATTTTTATAATGATTTGTGTAAATTGCTCCCACCTCGTTTGCATTTTGACAGCTTTTGCTCTTCCCTTTACTCTCTTCCTACGTCTCAATACTTATTTATTCCCAGTAATGATTTGAGTACAAAGAACGTGACTCGCATTGCCAATTAAATATATTAATGGTTAAGTAAATGCCTGAAAGCTTAAGATAATGTAGTGAGTCGTCTGCGATTTGGCAAAGGAGATAAGCCTGAGGAGATAGAGAGTGAGTTTTTTTATGGTTTATTTGTCGATATAACATATCTGAGGTTTGGTTATAACATGAATGAAAGCATGGACTTTTAAGGACTACTTTTTATTTATGATTTCACATCCAAAATATAAATTTGTTTGCAATTTATAATTCTCATTAATTAGTAAATGTTGATATGAAGAATAAGCCAACATTAGTTGAAAAAGTTTGCCAGATCTATTAAAAAATGTTTACGCAAAAATTGCTTAATAAGGTTACCATATCAATTAATATTTTCTTTAATATTAAAAAAAAAAAAACAATTATTGAAACATTTTTGGAAAAGTTAATTTACCAGCACAACTTTTGTTTAATTGGGTTGCCACCTAAATTTAAGAAAAAGTTAATTGAAAATAATAATAAAAATTAATGAAAGTTTCTAGTAAGTAGATAGCACGAAATTTTTGACATGTAAGATAAAAAAACAGAGTTGCCACATGCATAAAATTTTTATAAAAGTATTTAGCTTTACAAGAAAGTAAATAATAATAAATAGTATAGATATAACGGCTGTAAGCACATATCTTCAAAAAAAAAATTTTTGAAGTTGCCAACCGTTTTAATTTATAAAACAATTCAATAAAAATATTTTTAAAAAACGTTTGTTATTTTCTAGTAAACAGAGACGAAGTGTTTCACATGCGAGTTACAGGGTTGCCATATACATATTATTAAATTTTGTATAGGAGTATTTAACATGAAAAGACGGCAATTAATAATTAACAATAAAGATATAAGCACATATTATCAACCAAACAATTTTTTTAGGTTGCCACGTGTTTTAATTTATAAAAACATAAAAGCATTAACTATACATTATTAAAATATAAATATACATATATTTAACTTTAAATATAACGAAGGAAATGGTTCTAACGGATATATACTTTAATATAAGGTCAATTCATGCACTACACAAATTTTTGAAGCTGCCACCCGTTTAGTGCCGCTGTTTTTGCACCAAAAGTTTTTGCTAAAAATTGCTAATTAAGACAAGACACTAATTTTGATGTTGCCACCCGATTTGATTTATCACAATAGAAAATAAAATTATTTCAAAAAATGTATATAGTCAACTCGTCAGCAATTCACTCGCTGCCACCTTCAACGCTCACTTGCATTAATTACAGTACCATGCACCAAGACAATATTGGCAGCCCTCGTCATATTGCTGTTGTTGTCAACAACAACTAAAAATGTGGCAAAACTACATGCAGCCAAGTAATGAAAGCGAAGATATGCATAAATGCTTGCGCCTGAAAGCATGCCAAATGCAACTACTTACAGCTTGTGCACGCACACACGCACATATGAGCAACACAAAGTATGTGCAGATACTAAAATTTAAGTACAGCGAGCCGTGTATGCCTTGCTAATATGTGGCTGCTCTTACTCCGGTAGTCGCTTGTATGGTGTGTTGACTTTTTACATTTCTTGCAACTTCTGGCTGCCAAGCTTCGTTGCGCTGTACGCGTGTGTGTGTGCGCGCCGTTGCCTGTTGCAAGTCGCCTGGCTGACAACTGCCACTTACGTATTTATGTGTCAGAAAAAGCAAGTTTTCCACGAAATTCCATGCACTTTCGCTGCGGTGGCTACTTACCCATACACATGCATGTTTGCATATGTCGAGATATTGTTGTGTGTGTGTGTGTAAAATGTTCCTTCTTCTTGACGCTCACAATACTTTGCTGCTCGGCGGTTTTACTTTGCCGCCGTTGCAGCCTATTGCGCCAAGTCACAGCTTACACCGCTCAATGCACTCAGTTACACACACACGCTCATACAAGTAGAAACCGGTTATTTATGCTTACATGTATGCGTTTGCTCGTTATGTGTGAATTAAGCACACTTTTCTGTATGCCTATTTGTTTATTTGTTTCTGCGCGTGTATGTATGTATATGTGTGAGTGCTTGGGCGAAAATTTCATTTCCGTTTCCGTTTATAGCGGCAGCAAGCACCACACAATCACCAATCGAAGGAAGAGCTGGCGGGTAGAGAAGGAAGGTAGCAACACTGGCAACAGCGTGTTACGCCATTTTTAAGCGCTTGTGTGCACACACACACACACTCACATTGTTTGTAAATAAGTACACACGCATATTTTAGTAATGCATGCACTTAAGTACTTGCTTTTTTCGTGTGTATGTGTGTGTGTGTGTGAATGCATGTCTATGTGTGCGTGTGCTTGTAGCAGAGCACTTAATTTCATTTAACGCCGAGATTGCACGCAATTTTTCCACATTCATTGTCTGTTTGCTCAGTTAACACGAGCGAAATAACTGTACATGTGCACATGATTTCCTTTATACTCTTTTGTATGCATTTATATATGTGCATCTGTGTGTGTGTAGGAAGAAAAAATATGCACAATATCGGTGTAAATGAAGAAGCGAGTTAACCAAGCAACATTTATAGCTGAAATAAAGTTTCACAGCCGAGTATTGGAACTGAAACAAAGCACAAAGCCATTTAATTAGGTTGAAATTTTAATAATAAACTAACCACAGAGAAGACGATATACTTTGCCTTAGCTGCGAATAAATAAAACAAGCAAAACTTTTTACTTCGGCCAAAAAGAAGCTACTATAATAAAACCAGTAAGGAAGGGCTAAGTTCGGGTGTCACCGAACATTTTATACTTTCGTATCAAGTACCGTATTTGTGTAAAGTTTTATTCCGCTATCAGCATTGGTTCCTAATGTATATATTATAGAGAGAAGGCATTAGATGGAATTGAAAATAGCGTTACATTGGAAGAAGGCGTGGTTGTGAACCGATTTCACCCAAATTTCGTACATGTCATCAGGGTGTTAAGAAAATATTATATACCGAATTTCATTGAAATCGGTTGAGTACTTCCTGAGATATGGTTTTTGGTCCATAAGTGGGCGACGCCACGCCCATTTTCAATTTAAAAAAAAAAAGCCTGGGTGCAGCTTTCTTCTGACATTTTTTCTGTAAAATTTTGTGTTTCTGACGTTTTTTGTTAGTCGGTTAACGCACTTTTAGTGATTTTCAACATAACCTTTTTATGGGTGGTGGGCGTGGTTATTATCCGATTTCTTCCATTTTTGAACTGTATATGGAAATGTCTGAAGGAAACGACCCTATAGAGTTTGGTTGACATAGCTATAGCAGTTTCCGAGATATGTACAAAGAAATTAGTAGGAGGCGGGGCCACACCCACTTTTCCAAAAAAATTACGTCCAAATATGCCCCTCGCTAATGCGATCCCTTGTGTCAAATTTCACTTTATTATCTTTATTTATGGCTTAGTTACGACACTTTATACGTTTTCGGTTTTCGCCATTTTGTGGGCGTGACAGTGAGCCGATTTTGCCCATCTTCGAACTTAACCTTCCAAGAAATACGTGTACCAAGTTTCATCATGATATCTCAATTTTTACTCAAGTTACAGCTCGCACGGACGGACGGACAGACGGACAGACAGAGGGACGAACAGACGGACGGACGGACAGACAGACATCCGGATTTCAACTCTACTCTTCACCCTGATCACTTTKGTATATATAACCGTATATCTAACTCTTTTAGTTTTAGGACTTACAAACAACCGTTATGTGAACAAAACTATAATACTCTCGTTAGCAACTTTGTTGCGAGAGTATAAAAAAAGCGTATGTCGATGATTGTGACGTGCTGAACTTTGTATGGATATATTTTGTGCCAAATTAAGACTTGGCCCAGAACAACGATGTTCCAGAAGAGTTTGAAAGACTTAGCACTCCTCAACATTGAAGTAGTTCTTGTTAAATAAAAATCTGAAAATTATACCTGAAAGCAAGCTTATTTCGTTTGCGGAAATGTTTCATGGCGTAGGCTGCATATTTCAACAAGATAATGACCCTGCACATGTTTCAAGGTATACGAAGTCATTTTTTGAGCCGAAATGTCGCCCGTTATTGGATTGGACAGCTATAAGTTCGGACCTGAAACCAATTGAGAATTTTTGGCGCAGTCTTTTCTTAAAACTTTAGGAAAATGGACGACAATTTGATAACTTAAAAGAATTTAAAGAAGTTGTTGAGAAATGGGCAGCTATCGATATAAGCGTACTTTAAAATTTAGTAAATGCCCGTCGATTAAAATTGTTTAGAGAACGAAAGGGCGATTCAATATGTTACTAAATAATCTAATCAACAGCTTAAACGTTAAATATAAATATTAATTAATATCGTCTCTATTTTTTACTATTTCTTGTTTTGCACAAAAAAAACAACTTTCGTTGAAGAAAATTTCAAATTAATTTTGTATTAATAAAATAATTCAAATTGCTGTAAATATAACACAAATAGCATATATGCATACAATACAATAATCAAAGTTCATAAGGAAAAACTAACAAAGTAGTATGATGCACAAATATCAATTTTACTGAGTTACAACATTGCTGCGGAACCAGAAGAAGTAATACTTGTAGAAAGGCTTAGTAAAATAAACAAATACCGTATTGTTTTTATGCCGTCAAGTAAATTTTCAAATATATATCAAAAATAACATTTTACACATTCCTCCAGTTAAAATTATATATTTCCCTCGTCTAAAATTCTACTCTGGTACCCCCCAGCTTGTTGAAAATAAATTTACTTGTGCAAAATTTCAGATCGGTATATCAGGGGAGTAATTCGTGTTTATACAGACAGACAGATGGAAATAGTGAATGGAATCTTATTAACTAGAAGGACGAAAATCATTATATTTGATAAATGTAGGTTTGAGGGACATATCGCCACAGAAATAGAAATAGAAACGATAACCGAATATCATAAAATTAGTATACGACGAGGCCTGAACCTTAAATTGAAATTTTTTGAGAGGCTACATTATGATCTGACAATATTAGCTTGTGCACAGGTCAATTATTTCCGGATCAATAAATGATTTTGAACGACAGCTCATTGCTATTTATTAATGAGCACAATCAAATTTAAGCATTAAATTCTAGCAACCGGTAGAGTTAAACACAGCGGAATTTACAGTGTGGACAACAGCCCGCAGAATTGCATTCCAGATTCAGCTCGATTGGAATTCAATTAATCAACGCATGTATGTGTGTTGTATGGCAAATCGATCGAAATTAGCGCTTTAATTGATCAAAGGGTGGTTAATTGACCAATTAACTTCTGTGCGAAAAAGGAAAGTACTTAACCTATTTGTATAAATTTTTGGTGGAAGGTCATATATTAACATATTATTTTAATGTCATAAAGATATCTCAAAATCCGATTCAATATTCGATAAAGGAAGCTTAAAAAATTGTAGCTAAATCTGAAGTGAACATATGGGTGTTCGTATATTGGCGAAGGCGATAGAAATAAACCTTCTGTACTTAGCAAAGATTTTAATTTAATATCTCAAATGTTAAACTATAAACGCACTGTAAGTAGTTTTAGGCATAGGGAAGACTAGTGGCAAAACTAGTATGAATTTTTAATCTAGATTTCGCTTTCGTCGAAATATTTTTTTTCCTAGTTTGGTATAACTGTCAGTGACAAATATCCATCAAAATAATTAATCATTATTGTTTACTATACACATGTCTTTCTGAAGTGCATAAAATGCTTTCGGCGATTTTTATGATGAGTGAAATTATTCAAGAAAGAAATTCCACTAAATTTTGTTTGCGTAATCAAATTTCTGGTGCCGAAATATTTAGAATTTTGAAAAAATGCCTTCGTTAATAATAGCTGTTTGCGAGATTTTATTATTATTCAAATAGGGTCGAGAATGCATTGACGACAAACCACGTCCAGGACGGCCATCAACATCAACAGACTGAACTGTGAACAACACGTCAATAAAATTAAGGAATTGGTGCTAGACATAGACGATTAACAGTCAGAGATCTTACTGGTATCGTTGGAATATCAGAAGGATTAGCGAAAACCATTTTGAAAGACAATTTGGGACTGAAAAAAGTGAAAGCTCTATTGGTTCCAAAACCACTCAATTTTTTCGAATATCAGTGTCGTGTAACATCTGTGAAACAATTGTTTCCGCCTACCAGGTAGTCATGAAACGTATTGTTATTGGTGATGAATCTTGGATCTATGTTTACGAACCGAAACTGTCAACAAAAAATTTTAGTGTTATGCGTCTTTTTTTTAATTTATGAACAAAGTCTTACTATTCCAATGATGTTTGTTGTTTATTCGCCCTTACGCATTTAAGCGCTTCCATTTTCACGCTACATTAATTTAATTTTACCATAAGATTCCACGAATTTCCGCACACTTTAATTTTATTGCATACTTTCAGGGGCTAAACGTATGCAAATTGCTTTGGCTACATAACATATGTAATAAGTAGTTGCAGGTAGACATTTGTGAGCCAAAAATAATGAAGTAATATCCGCACAATTTCCTTTTATTTAACCCATATGTACATAAAGAAAAGAGCACATGATGTAGCATACATTTAGGTGTGTGAGAATAAAAATTAAATGTATCATAAATACAACGGGGTATTAAGTTTTGCATATGATGGCTGCTTTGCGAATAGTTTATGCATTAAATCATAATTCATGCATAACACATAACCGTAATGTATGTATGTATGTATGTGTGTACATATGTATAGGCGCCGTGTATGAGCTGCGCCTTGGCGTATACTGCAGTTGTGGCTCGCGGCTGAGTTAGAGAAAAAACGGAGTTTCTTTGTAACGTCGGAAATGCAACGAAATGCAGTTATATTTATTTATTTATTTTTTAATCATAAATGCGTGAAAAACTCGTGACAGCTTACATGTAAGCAATCACTCACATAGAAAATTATAAAACGCTCACATTTGAGTGGTAAACTGTAAAGGTATAAGAGTGTTGTAACTGAACTAATGCTCACCAGTAAACCAAATAGCTTGATATATAAGATTTTTGTAGAACCAAGCTTTCATTGAGAATGCAGTAAGTTAGGCAAGCTTTTGAATCTTACACATATTGATTTCATTGATGTGAAGAAATTATTAAATATAATACATTTTATTAATTTTGACACGTCATGCTTCCAATTTGGAATTTAGTGATTGCTAGGTATGAGTAAGTGAGCGATTAAAATTATATTATTATATTAAAGCTTACATTTTAATGAAAGCATAATCGAGCTTTTTCCCAATTTGCAGTATGGTTCTGTTTTTATGCTACAACTGACATGTCGGTCGGTCGGTCATATAGGTCGTAAGGCTGATTCCCGCATTAAAAGCAACGCTAGATCCCACTTGGACAACGTTGAACGCTGGTACTTTGTGATTCCCAAAACTCATAAGTACGGATCACCAGACCCTTGGAAGCGTTTGGAGCCTACTAAAAGGGCACTGATTACTTGCAATTTGTATTTATGGAAGGGAAATATAGAAATTTCTTTCAACCGTATCTTTGAATTGCTAACACTACCAGAAGAAATTCGAACTTTAGTGCCGAAAGCTTTTTCGACCATGTAAGATTTGGTTTGAAGGAAGGGTATCTCAAGTTGTCCGCCGCTACCATGGGACCAATTTGTGAAAGACGGTGGATCAGGCTGAGTGATGACCTCAACACCGCTCCCTTACCTTTACTTTATTTTCCATAATCAATTTACTTGTTGCAGGGTCTCACGATGATCTGAAACTCTAGTGATATCACAGGTGGTGAATTTTTCTAACAGACTGATCGTCAATATCAACATTTTGTCTGAAGCTTGCAACATATTGTTGTTGTTGTTGCTGTAGCAGCAGAATTCTGCTGAATTGACAGTCCCTAACGGACAAAAAAATCTGTGTCCGTTTCGTTACGTAGACCGGACTGTCCGGACACGGCTTACATCCTCGTCACTGTTAGGCATTATTTTCTAGTCCAAAGCAATTAAGACCTCGTTTTTTCCTGACAAATTACGATTTGGTTGTTTTTTAGGCGCGCGGAGCAGTCCCTGTCAGCTAGTATACTATTCTCTTGTCCCTGCAGCCTATTGATAGTAGTCCTGTCTTGGAAGATACACCCGAGATGGAAAGAGATCTTCATAGGATGACCAGCTCAGCGGTCTCCATGGACCTAGCAAGGTAGTTATTCAGTAGTGCCGTCATTCTGGTGCATTTAAAGGTTTTTTTAATTCCCACTAAAGCTCTGCACCGTACCGCTATTATCTAACTAAGAGTAATGTGTGTTAATAAGGTAGTAGTAGATAGTAAAGAACAAGATAACATATTAACTTAAAAACTTCAATAATAAATATTTCTCATCTACGTCTAAATGTATGCTATATTATATGAGTATGAAATTCACTAATTTAAAGTCGTTAAGCGTGATAGCTTATTTAAAGAAAATTTAATTTACCACAACTTTTCAATGCAACTAACTCATTTCAAAATAAAACAAAAAATGTGGCAGCTGCAGTCGTTAAATTTATATAAACACATACCTATGTATTTGTATGTAAGGAATACACGCTTTCAGTCATAGCTCAGCTCATAAGTGTCTCGTAATTTTTCAAACCGTATCAAAGCCGTCAGCAACTTAATTTGGCTTATTTGGCTACAACATAAGGTCAAAACGCAGGTACATATACCATACACACACATATCATACATATAGACATACATATATACAAACCAGTATTTGCATACGTGATAGTCTATAGCTACCGCAATCTTCCGTAAATATTGCCATGACTATTTCTCATAAATTTTGCATGCCAGTAAATGAATGCAACCTTGACACCTTCGTATTTTTTCACGCGACTGTAAGTAAATCGAGGTATGGGGTAAATATGTGCATGCTTTATGGATATACGTATATACAAACTGCAAAAAGTTATTGAAAAAATATAGATTTCCAGTGAGAGAACAGAGGTGAAAATATGGTGCTTTGGATAAAGATGAAGATAAATATAAAGATAAAGATAAATATAAAGATAAAGATATAGAAAAAGATAAAGATAAAGATAAAGATAAAGATAAAGATAAAGATAAAGATAAAGATAAAGATAAAGATAAAGATAAAGATAAAGATAAAGATAAAG
>NW_017535518.1:1277111-1304466 GCF_001853355.1 Bactrocera latifrons | reverse complement strand
ATAAAGATAAAGATAAAGATAAAGATAAAGATAAAGATAAAGATAAAGATAAAGATAAAGATAAAGATAAAGATAAAGATAAAGATAAAGATAAAGATAGAGATAAAGACAAAAATAAAGATAAAGATAAAGGTAAAGATATAGATAAAGATAAAAATTGAGACAAGGAGATTACGATAGGGATATGGATACAGAGAGGGAGAGAGAGAGAGAGAGAGGGAGGGAGGTAAAGACAGCAGAGAGAGATATTATAGATATAAAAATAGTACAGAAACGCGGAGCGACAGAAAATAACATTGAGAGGAAAGCGAGATAAAGACGAATATAGCACAACAGTCTCTTATTTCAATAATATGGGAATTTATCGTCTAAAATATGAAGAAACAAAAGCAGTTTTTGTTACTCGAATCTCCTGCGATAATATTAAAATATTCTGAAAGAATCTTTAGAATGTGACAACCCATTAATAACGAAAACGGAACCAGGCGAAAAACATTAGAGAAAGTTATAAAGAGGGAGTAAGGGAGAAGATATGTGGTGAGATAGAGATAAAAACAGATTCAGCATGATTGAGAGAAAGAGAGAGAGTGATAATTAGAGTTATGGAGCGAGATAGCAAGAGAAAGTGAGTGAAACAACCAAATAGAGATGGTTAGGGTCCAAATAAAGAAAAATTTAGCTTACTAAAGATGACAGATGTAGAGAGAGTTTGAAAATTGGAACAATGGGAAGAGATAGCTAATGAGAGGGAGTGACAAACCAGTTAGAGATAGTTAGAGTCCAAATAAAGAAAAATTTGGTGTTTTTTAAAGAGGAAGAATTAATTACGCTATTTTCGATTAGATCAAAATTTAGTTGTAGTTGTGCGAATCATTCGCGGTAATGCCAACTTCTACTGAAATAGTTGTAACCCTTTAATATCGACTAAAAAGTCTATAAAAACGAAGTTGATAAAATAAATATTTAAATGCAGTACTCAAGATACTCAGAGATTTGCTTAAATTGAGATAAATCAAAAAATTTTAGTTCTGCTTACTGCATATATTTACATCAATCACTTGTATACAAATATAATTTAAAATTTTTTCAGATATTGTTTTAATTTTATTATTTTTTTTAATTNTTTGGTCTGACTTTGTAGCTTTTGCTACTACCAGTTGAGTCCCCAAAAACTCAATGACTGGTTACATTTGTCGCTGTGACAAATGCCTTATATATTGTGATATAAATATAAAGCTAAAAATTTGACTTCCAGCTGAATATTATAGCACTTATCTGACTTAGACCATGTTGACATCAAAACATGGTCTCTAAAGCCTGAAATAGCTGTCTCTTATACACATCTATTTTAAGAATTTTTTTATATTTTTTTTTTTAAATAATATTTTAACATTTTTTTTTTCTTTTAATAATACTGAAATTTTATTCTGACAGCTGAAACATGCTAGGTGTGCATATGTAAGAGTTGACACAGCCACGCAGCTGAAGTGGGTTTCTAAAAATCGACACACCTGCAGGCGCAAAAGGATATACATGTACATTTGTAAATAGGTGTGCTCTGAAAGGGATCACATGCATAAATAACAATGCACTCAAATGCTGAATAGAAAAAAATGTGCTTATGTATGGGTGTGAGTGTTAAAATATTTAAAATGCAACAGCTGCCTTAACCTGCAGGCAGCTGCAATGCGTGCGCATGGAACGAAGCTGACTATTTGGCGGCAGTGGTTGCGTATACGCCGTGTACTAACAAAAAAAAGCTGCATGTTATGTACAGAAAAATGGAATGCTGCATCACATATAAGTATAACACACTACAATAACAACAGCACTTGATATCATATTCATAATTTACAATACAAATACAAATACGACTACAACAACAACTATAAATTTGCAGGTGGAAAAGTTGACGCTAAGTAAACTCATTGGTGTGTGCATATATATGTACATATGTGGCTGTCTATGTACTAGTATATATATATATATATATATATATATCTATAGTTGGCAACACTTGCAGCGCGTATATGGCATCCTTTACAGTTACTTTAGCGGAATTTTAGAACATTTGCAGTACTTTTGCACTTTTGCCTTTGCGGCTCTCCTAGTTCTTTGTGCGTCACAGACGTCGGCAGCGACGGTGGCGTCACCCGCACAAAATACTCACTTCTAATACAGTGCCACGCAAACATATGAAGGCAAAGTTACTTACGCGCATTTGTTTACACCACTTAATATACACAGCGAGCGCACATACACACACACACACCCGCAAGCACTACTCAATAAGCAAGCGCTGCACTCTTTCACTTTTCATCCATTTCAGCCTTCGGGCGGTATGCCCACACCTTGCAGCCACTCTGACCGCACCAAACATACACACGTGCCGCATTAATGGAATTCTGTTGCATGCCACATGCGCCACAACTAAGTTCAACTACACCTACAAAGCATTTCCTGCGTTTGCCAGGTTTTGGTTTGTATGCGTGAATGTGTGGGTTTGAGTGTGTGTTGCTGCGTTGCATGCGATTTCATTTCATTTCAGCTCTGACTTGCACTTTGCATTGGCGATTGTTGAGTGTTGCGTTCATTATATGACATATGCGCACCAATACAAACACACGGCAAATATGTTTGTGGCATGTGTAAGTGTATGTGTTTTTTTGCGCATTTTCATGGCAGTGTATTGCTGTGGGCGCGTGCCGTGCCGTTATACTGTTGCATGTTGCACAATAAATACTCGTGTGTGCAACGCACTCCTGTGAGTGCACTCTGCCACAACACACACATACATTTATACATATGTGCACTTGTAAATACTTGTTTACTTTCACAGTTGGCTTGGAAGTGCCTAAGCCCTTGTATTTGGTTATTTTAGTTTACTTTATTTGAAGGTCGCACGCATACTTTGCACCATTCACCATTGATGTGTGCTATATGGTAATAATATGTGCGTACGAGAACTGTTGTATAAGCAGGTGCAAATTGCAGTAATAGTAAGTAGTAAAAATAAGCCATATGTAGAAGTTCGCGCAAGTGAGGAAAGTTCAGTTCATTCACGATATGTTGAAGGACTTCGCGAAGTGGGTAGAAACGATTCTTTTACATACGGCTCAAGCAGCTCACGACTTCCGGTCTTTGACCAAGTATCCTATGGATAGCCAAAGAACATCCGTTTGAAGGTCAGCTAAAGTGACATCACCGCCGTCCAAGAAATGCGATGGAAGTTACAAGGGCTCAGGCGAGTTGGTTCATGTGGCATTTACATATAAAGGAACGCAAGTTTGGTGTGGGATTCGAGTTGGGAGAAAGAGTCAGACGTATCAAACCGAAGTTCTTCAACATATCGCTGATTTGCGTCCTCGCCCCTATGGAAAAAAAGCATGATATGACCAAAGATGCCTTCTGTGAGCCATTCGAGTGCACTTATAAGAGCTGTCCCCGCCAAGACATCTAAATCGTGCTTGGCGACTTTAAGATCGGGTTGGGCAAATAAGGAATCTTTGGCACAACAGTCCGTAATTGCCGCCCCCATGATAAAACACCCCCAAATGGATTGAAGTTGATCGAATTTGCGGGGGTCCGAAATATGGTTATCCGGTGTACTAAATTGTGGCACTGGTAGTGAACGAGGACAGTCAAAATATCTCCTGTTATCAAACAAGAAGTCCTCGACTTGACTCCTAAGTCACTGTTGACAGAATGTCAATGTATTTTTACGTGAATACCTGTCTATGAAGACTAAACTCCACGGTGCTTTCTATTGCTAGAAGCACATAGATCAATACAATGCGTTGATCAGCGCCCCAAAGCATAAATGCATTTTGCACTTAATTTTTGGTTCCAATTGGTTCGGGTAGATAGGGACATCCTAGTCACCTTGGTCGGGTTCGAGGCCCATCTAAAACCTCTGCCGTACTTTGGGTCCGGCACCCGGCCGCAGTGCGACCCCACATTGGACAAAATGGCCTTCCTGCATTTAGGTTTAAACCACAGCCACCACGAAACTCCACAAAGGGCCAAACCCAATGAGCAGATTGGAGTTACCTCCAAGGGCTTACTGCTTCCCGTGGTACCAGGTTTAAGTCTTTGGTCTGACTTTGTAGCTTTTGCTACTACCAGTTGAGTCCCCAAAAACTCAATGACTGGTTACATTTGTCGCTGTGACAAATGCCTTATATATTGTGATATAAATATAAAGCTAAAAATTTGACTTCCAGCTGAATATTATAGCACTTATCTGACTTAGACCATGTTGACATCAAAACATGGTCTCTAAAGCCTGATATAGTGCATATGGCTTTTAGTCGCCTCTTACGACAGGTATGCCTTGCCGCGGGTATATTCGGTTTCCCCTCGAACCCGGAGGGGTCCCCCCTACCCGCAGGGGGAAGTCACTGTTGACAGTCATAACTTCGAAGTCATAGATAATTTCTTCTGTCTGGGAACTAGTATTAACACCAACAATAATGTCATTCTCGAAATCCAATGCAGAATAACTTTTGCTAACAGGTGCTACATAGGACTGAGTAGGCAATTGAAAAGTAAAGTCCTCTCTCTATTAACAAAGACTAAACTCTATAAGTCACTTATTATTCTCGTCCTGCTATATAGGTGCAGAGGCATGGACGATGACAACAGCTGATGAGTCGGCGTTACGAATTTTCAGGAGAAAGGTTTTGCGGAAGATTTATGGTGTTTTGAGCATTGGCAACGCCGAGTATCGTCATTGTCTTAGTTCAGCGTATTAAGAGACCGTGGCTACGCTGTCTAGATCATGTCGTCCGAATAATAAATGAAAACACTCCAGCTCTGAACATATGCAACGCAGTACCCGCCGGGGGAAGCAGATGAAAAGGGTCTTCTCTTGGAAAGACAGGGTGGAGAAGGACCTGTCTACACTTGGAATTTCTATTTGGAACCAAACAGCGAAAAGTATGAACGATTGACACGCTGTTGTAAACTCGGCTTGTAAACTCGGCTATAAGCGGCGTCTACGCCAATAAAAAAGAAGAAGAATATTGCTAGTTTTGCATGTTTTGGAGCAGTTTTAATCGTATGTAGACTTCAGAGTGAAATGATGAAGCCATGTTTTTGCCACTATAACATATCGAAATACAACAGGTAAGGAAGGGCTAAGTTCGGGTGTCACCGAACATTTTATACTCTCGCATGATAAAGTGATAATCGAGATTTCAGACGTGGTTGTGAACCGATTTCACCCATATTTAGTACATGTCATCAGGGTCTTAAGAAAATATTATATACCGAATTTCATTGAAATCGGTCTAGTACTTCCTGAGATATGGTTTTTGGTCCATTAGTGGGCGATGCCACGCCCATTTTCAATTTTTAAAAAAAGCCTGGATGCAGCTTCCTTCTGACATTTCTTCCGTTAAATTTAGTGTCTCTGACGTTTTTTGTTAGTCGGTTAACGCAGTTTTAGTGATTTTCAACATAACCTTTGTATGGGAGGTGGGCGTTATTATCCGATTTCTTCCATTTTTGAACTGTATATGGAAATGCCTAAAAGAAACAACTCTATAGAGTTTGGTTGACATACCTATAGTAGTTTTCGAGATATGTACAAAAAAGTTAGTAGGGGGCTGGGCCATGCCCACCTTTCCAAAAAAATTACGTCCAAATATGCCCCTTCCTAATGCGATCCTTTGTGCCAAATTTCATTTTAATATATTTGTTTATGGCTTAGTTATGACACTTTATAGATTTTCGGTTTCCGCCATTTTGTGGGCGTGGCAGTGGGTCGATTTTGCCCATCTTCGAACTTAACCTTCTTATGGAGCCAAGAAATACGTGTACCAAGTTTCATCATGATATCTCAATTTTTACTGAAGAAAAAAGTCAAGGTTGCACGGACGGACGGACGGACAGACAGACATCCGGATTTCAACTCTACTCGTCACCCTGATCACTTTAGTATATATAACCCTATTTTTAGTTTTAGGACTTACAAACAACCGTTATGTGAACAAAACTGTAATACTCTCTTTAGCAACTTTGTTGCGAGAGTATAAAAAGAGTCCGTGTCGCTTAACTTTAAGAATAATGCGCTCAAGTATTCTACTGGTCGGATCTTTAGACGTCATTGGTAAGTACAGTTAATAATCATTCTTAACCACTACTTTAACCGATATAGTAACAAAGCAATCAGTTGACACTAAACATTCATGAGGAAGAATCTACCCGGACCACTATTGCTGTTGTATGACCGTCCTCAGAAAGTTATAATTCAATATTTTATCTCGCTCCTTCGACACCCCGTCGTACATGCACCATCTCCTCTTATAAGCACACAAAGAATAATAAAATTAGTCAAGGGCTTGTAGTAAAGCAAAGTATATACATTTTCTATGAAGGACAATATTTATACCCTGAACAGGGTATGTTAAGTTTGTCACGAAGTTTGTAACACCCAGAAAGAAGAGTCGGAGTATATATAAAGTATATATATAAATGATCAGTATGTCGAGCTGAGTCGATTTCGCTATGTCAGTCTGTCTGTACGTCTGTCTGTCTGTCTGTATATATACGAACTAGTCCCTCAGTTTTTAAGATATCGTTTTGAAATTTTGCAAACGTCTTTTCTCTTCAAGGAGCTGCTCATTTATCGGAACTGCCGATATCGGACCACTACAACATATAGCTGCCATATAAACTGAACGATCGGAATCAAATTCTTGTATGGAGAACTTTCATATTTCACAATATATTTTCACAAAAGTTGGCATAGGTTATTTTCTAAAGCAACAATGTAATCTCCGAAGAAATTAGTCAGATCGGTTAACTATAGCATATAGTTAATGGTCGGCATCAAATGCTTGAATGAGAAACTTCCTCATTTAACGATATATCTGCATGAAATTTGGCGTGAGTATATAGAAATAATGTAATATCAGAATAAATTGTTCAGATCGCATTACTATAGCATATAGCTGTGATACAAACTGAACACATAGTTACTAATAGAAATGCACCTGTAAAGGGTATTTAGCTGCGGTGCAACCGAAGTTAACGTTTTCCATTTTGATTTCTAATTGAACTAACAAATTCCTGTAATAACTAAAAGTAAAAGTAACCAAAATTACCATAAAATAATTCCCCCACTCACTTCATTTCGAAAAACATGCGCTTATTAAGCTCATGTGCTTACTCCTAGCTAATAAGGTACAGGTCCTATGCGAGTACATGCAGAGCGTGTAAGTGAAAGAATTGTTTTTGTGCACTGTAGCATGCTGAACATTAAAGTAAATGTGAATATCAAACCGAGAAACGCTACATTAAACTCATGGATATGCAGATACTAACGAATAGAAAGAGCATAGGGTCGCATAAACATATACCCTGTAGGAATTTGTGGATCTGCATTAGAATAAGTTGAGAGAGGTGTGAGTGGTGTGAGTGGTGACAGAACCAAAGAAACGAGAGAGGCAAATGAAATGCGTATGCCGAGGGATACGAGAGAGATCGACCACATAGAACGCGCTCATATTTCGTTTAAACAAAATGCTGATATGTTGCTTAAACTACCTGGAAAATATGTGTATTTATTCTAAGAGATTTCATATATGAAAAGTTCTCTCTACAGAACTGACGATCTAACAAAATCCCTCGATTTCAAAACATTGACTCCTAGTAGTGAAGATTTTAATATCGATCAAGATTTTCAAGAGGAAGTACTCTAGGCCTACTTTGAACGTGACTTAAACACCCCTGGTATCTATTTTTCTTCCTTTTTCCAATCCTGTTGCTATTGTTGCAACGGGAGAAAGCATCCCTGAAGTCTAACTTGGAGGCATGCTAACGACATGACCGTCCACGACCGGCTTAAAATCTGGTTTCGTTGGGTGACCCAGCTCTCGTTAGAATGGCTTAGGTACACACCTTTATCATTTATTATAACTTTCGTAGAGCGTACCCTGATTTTAGCGCAATTTTTAGACTTCTTCCTTTTCTTTATTTTCGTAGACATCACTTACGCGGTTACAGTCGTTTTTCCTTTTCGCTGTTTGGCGTCAAGTGGAGATTCCAAGAGTAATCAGATCCTTTTCTTCCTGGTCTTTCCAACAGAGTAGAGGTCTTCGTCTTCCCCTGGTACCGCGTCGAATATTCTCAGAGCTGGAGTGTTTTCATCCATTCTGACGATCTACCTAACCAGCGTAGCCGCTGTCTCTTAGTTCTCTGAACTATGTCAATGTCGCAATATATCTCGTACAGCTCATCGTTCCATCGACTGCGGTATTATAGGAGGATGGAGCCATGTGTAGAAGTTCACACAAGAAAGGAAAGTTCTATTAGCGACATTCACTTGGGAGTGTACAGAAACGATTATTTTACATATGGCTTAAGCAGCTCACAACTTGCAGTCTAAGATCAAGTATTCTCTGGGTAGCCAAAAAATACAACCGTTTGAAGGCGAGCTAATGTAAGAATTCGAAATATTCCTGTCCATGGTTGTGCGCTGGATTTGAGAGGAGAAGAGGATTTATAAGTAGCCCGTACGATGGCTATATATTATATTTCGGTTTATGGACGACAACTGTTGGAAACATCTTGGCATTTTCTCCTCGATTTTCCAGCTATCGCTAGACTAAGGTTGACACATTCTGGGACGACATATATTCGGTGAACCTTTCAAATTGCCTAAAATCGACTTTAGCTACATTAGAAATATCGAATCTCTCTCCCTCTCTTTATCTCCTTGGCTGAGACGAGCCCTCTAATATAGTCCAACATAATTATCGGTTCCATGGTTTCATATGAAGTGCTTAAAAGGTTTTAAAAGCGGTACCGTGCTCCAATAACCGACATGTACAACCGCTAAGTCAAGTTTTCGAAAGAATTAATAGTCTGCGGTTTATCCTTTGGAAATAATATTCCAAAAAGTTAAGAAATCTACTTAGGAATTAATTAGGAATTGATAGTCTTCAGAATATACTTACGAATCAAGACTTCAGAAAGATAAAATATCTACTTAGAAGTAGAACAGCGAGCTCAAGTTGGAACCAAATGGGCAGTCTTCAAAATATAATTAAGAAACAAGATTCCAGAAAGTTAAATAATATAGTTGAACTAACCTCTGAGACCAAAATATTAGGTTGTCAAAAAAGTATTGCGGTATTTTCGCTAGTTGGAGCTGAGAGCGCGTAGTTCTAGTTTTTTTCGTCGCATCGGGTCATGCTATATCTTTTTGGAAAACTCATTTCACATGTTTGATTGTTTGTCGTCTCTTTTAAGTTGTTCGTCAGTTAAAGTGTCGCAAACATGGAGCAAAATAAAGAGAAAATACGGCATATTTTACAGTACTACTAGGATAAAGGCAAAAATGCATCTCAACCCGCCAATAAAATTTGTGCAGTTTATGGACCCTATAAAGTTTCCATTTCCACGGTCGAAGATGCGCCATGCTCCGGAAGACCTGTCGCCGAAAATTGCGATAAAATCGCTGAATTGGTCGAAAGAGATCGGCATAGTAGCATCCGTAGCATCGGTCAAAAGCTGAGCATGAGTTTCATTTATTTTTTTTTTTTTATGAACAATTGAAAATTCAATAAAAATAACGCAAAAATACCGCAAGACTTTTTTGACAACCAATATAATTCTGCTTCTAACTCAAGCAAGAGCACTCAATGGGCTACCCGAGCCTAACTACCTTATAAATCAAGTTAATGCGTGAGACTCAAAGATATCACGAAACTAAATATCAAAAGAATGTAAAATCATACGAAGATCCCAACAATGACCGAAGAACTCAAAATCTTCCAAAGAACCCAATGCAGTTCTCAAGCCTAACTAGTTTGAAAGTCAAGTTCGTGCGTAACGCTCAAAGAGATCACGAAACTAAATGTCAAAAAAGTAAAAAATCATCAGAAGATTTCCAAAATGCCAGAAGCACCTAGGTCATCCGAAGAACCAAAAATCGTCCGAAGAAGCGAAAACCACTTATTACAATTTATGTTCGAAACAAATGATTTTCCCTGGAAGGTATGTCACTCTATAACCCCATGTAAATTCACACATCGCCAACACATAAACACAGTTTCCTGTGTCCGTTACTGCAATCCACCTGGGCACGCATGTATGATGAGCGGAATAAGTGAAATTTTTCCGTTATACAGCAAATCATTTACGGTATTTTCAGTTGAAAACAATTCGCACGACTGTCAGGAGACGCGCTTCGTACGAGTGGGAAAAAGGAAGAGTGGTGGGGAGAACTGAATTCAGTTCCACATATCAAAAAGTGAGCTAAAAATAGTTGCGCCACAAATGAAAGGATTTGACTAGTGAAAAAAGTAACAAGTTTAGCTGCAGGTAAATTCCACTGTAAATAGCAGCCAAGTTACAGTCACTAGGAACATAAATAAGCTACGGCTTATATGCATACTTTTAGGCGCATAAGCTTATATGAATAACCACAGCTGCAGACAACTGCGATATCAGTGCGTGTGTCTGTGTGAATATACTACTATGAAAGTGCCATTAAACTACGAGCGCTGGACATTGCTGGCAACCAGTCAATGGACACATTAACCGTTCATTGCCCATAAAAATGGACACTTCCGTCTCATTAGGCAAGATAACGTAGCGCGCAAATTTGTGCATTAATATTAACCAGAAGCCACGCTCACGCACACATATTCATATTTACATATATGTAGTTTTATGTATGCGTGCAAGCACAGGCGCAGCTGTGCAATCATAGATTTTTATACACTAACAAACTTGCATGTATGCATATGTGTGTGTGTGAGTCGCAAAAAAAAAGTTGCTGAAATTTATTGTGGCAAATATGCGTTTATAATACTGCCACTTGCCGGTCAACGAATGTAGCACTTAAATAAAATGCAATTCACTAGTGCCATTGTCCACTTTTATAGCGCAGACGGACATGCACGAACACACGCCAACATCTGTACATTAAGCATTAACTTATCGCTATATATATAGCCTCATATTTTTTTTAATGTTCGAAAAACTCACGCTTAATGCTGTGCTTTGGTCAAAAAGTTCAGTTGCACTTTGGGTTGTTGGCGCGTCTGACGCGTTGCCTAGCGATAAGCGATTTTAATGCATACTTTGCGGCGTAACTTTGAAAAATTACGACATTTACGAAATTTATGAGTTCTCGCTCCACAAACAGACATTTGCATTTCATTACAACAGAGTGTTCGAAAATGTTTGCAACTTTTATGAAGTTTAAAATGTATCAAGCTTTTTTTTAGCTTTTGAGCACATGGTGAGGTGAGAGCGCCGCAGTGAAGATCTGAAAAATGTTGAACTCTCAATTTTAGTACTGAAATGACAGACTTTCTCGGCAGAAATTGCTTGGAAATATGTTAGGCAATCGGTAGTTGGTGTTTACATAGAATTTAGAGAATGCGAGGTTATGCTCTGTAGCGCCCTCTACCGACAGTTTGAGACTCGTCAGTCGACAGGAATATTTAGGCAAGCAGATGCAGATGTTTCCATGACAGTCGGGTCTAAGTAACCGAAACGAACCCGGTTTTTATCCGGCCAATGACTGTCAATGCTTCGATATCTAGAACCCAAAAGACTTTCCTTCCAAAGAAACTAAAGTCATTTTATAGTTTCTCTAATTTAAAAACTCTTCTGAAGCAGCAAAAAATGCAATGGAAAACTGACATATTTGAAAATATTATACCTCTGTAATCACACCCCATAGACTTTATCCACTAATAAGCTTCACGGAATCTCCATCTGACACACAGATCAATTTTTTAGTGCTGCGGTTTCCAAAACTCAAAAAGCTTTCTACCCGAAAAAGCTTAAATCATGTGATTATTCTTTTAAATAAAAAGCTCTACCCAAATAGCCAAAAATTTAATGGGAAACTTTCTTTTCTTTTAAAAATTTATCACTATATGAACAGATCGCATAATTTCAACCAAAAATAAGCTCTGAATCAACTTTTTGACGCTGGGATTTCCGAAAACCAAAATGCTTTCTTCTAAAGCTTATACTCAAATCAGCTGATCAAGATTATGGGTATACTTTCAGAAAGCTTACACTGAAATCATCTGAAAACTTACGCATTATTATTTTTTTTTTTCTTCGAGCAGGAAACTTTCTTTCAAAGCTTATACTCGAAGCGTTTGATAAATATGTATTACGCAGAACTACTAAACTATTATATACTTTACTCAAGACTTATTTCTTTAAGCCTGGCAGTCAGAAAAAAAACCAAGTGAAAAAGAAGTATGAGCTTAAAGCTCTCCATTTCAGAGGCCGAATATCGAAGAGAAAGCAAAAAAGGCATCGAGTACCTTGTATTGCTGTAGAGGAGCCATTGGCGAAAGGTGGGGTCTCTTACCGAAAGTGGTCAGTGCAGTGAGCTCCTTTGAGGTTCGCGCTTTGTGGAGAAGGTTGCTTTAGGGGTTCCTGTCAGGAGCTCTCTACCGACTCCAACTTTAGATTTCCTGACTATTACAGTTTCTTCTAGGCCGAGGGTGCAGTCATTAAGTGACCATCCACTCAGAAAACATAGCAGCGATACTAGCCTTGAATTCATTAACAGTGTGTTCAGGGCTGATCAAAGAGTGCCTAACCTCTCTAACAATAGCATCGAGTGCTTTTGTGTGTTTTAAAACTGGTATAGGCCACAGCGGAATCGCAGGAAACTGTAAAGTTAGCAAAAAAGGGCAGTAGAATGAGAGCAAGTCGGTGCTCCCATATCCTCTTGTGTTCTACTACTAGATAGCTGGGCTTCGCGGAAACTTGGCAAGCGCTGGGCCACCATGTATGTAAATCAACATTTATTTATTGGCTGTCCCGCGTTCGGAAGATTAAGACTTTGGAGCGCATACATTCAGACATCCCACCGAGTTGGAGGAAATGAAAATTAAACTCTTGTGCCAACTAACCTAACCTAAACTCTAAAATAAAACTCCACCCATCAATCAAGTCAATTTCTCAACAAATTAAAAAAGCTAAAGCTCTGCTGGATAGGGTTTTGAGAAATATAACTTGAAATTTTTGTAAGGAAGGCAGACATTTAACCGCCATTTTCGACCCTTTCAACCGAACCTCACCAGCTTCCAGCAATCTCACAACTTCTGCTCTCCTCGTTCCATTACTTTTATTAGCTTCAATTTGTCTCACGCGCGTCTTGTTAGTTTTAAAATGGCGTAAAGTTGAATAGACGCTTAATTGCTGCAATGTGTCTGCTGCGCCGAATATTTACGCAATTTAATTTGTAAAATTATGTCACGACTTCGCATGTAAAATGGCGCATATTTGGCACATTGCATATTCTACCGCATTCTCTGGTGGTCATTGCATTCGAAATTCTTTTCTTTTACATTTGCCACAGTTTTCGCTCGTTCGCTCGCTCGTTCGTTCATTCTTTCGCATTGCCGACGGCTGCTTCAGCATACTCAGCGAAATATTAGTTACATACTTGGCACTTTTATTGTTTTTAACAAAGCAATTTCTCTTATTGCCTTTGCCTATCTTTTTAGCTATTTTTGCATCACTGAGCCGGAAGAGAATAATGTGACGGCAGGTTAGCTGATGCTCGAAAATGTGGAGAGCTGGCTGTAGAAGAGTTGAATGGTGGCTACATTTAAATCCAATTTTAAATTTTTCTTTGTAGAATGGTAATAAAAGAAAGATAGAAGAATTAAAGATAGTCAAAATTTTTGTTTCTGTATAATTCGCTCGTTCAAGAGCAACTTTGGCGTGTACTTCTCAAACGACTCGTTGACTCTAATTTATATTGAATATCAACAGTTAACAATGTGTCAGTAAAAGTATTTCGTTTTAGCTTCCTTGGGTGGACCACCAAGCTGGTTTTAATCCAAAACAAGAGAGGTGTTTTACCTCAATCAAAGCTTATTTAATGGTTCCGATATACCTGAATTCAAAGTGCGGATAGAAAGCGGTCGCGAGAAGTTCTAAATTAGCCGAACCACAAGTCATCATGTTACAGTTCTTTGACACAGGTCGAGTTTTGTGTCAGGGAGTGCTCGTCTTGTCCACGATTTCTTGAAACGAATTTATCACCAGCAAAATCAATCTGAACTATATGGTGGATGCATAGGTTATGTTAGTCTGATAGGCTAATAAGCCACGCAGAGACCAGTTTTAGTCCTAAGCGATACCAGATGGAGTGCCGTCACGTAGTTCAGAAGTACTCGTAGTAGTAATCCGTTAGAATGATCGTGCCTGGCACAAATTTCAACAAGCAGACTCTAAGACCTCACCAAGCACACATCCTTTATTGTCTCATACCGTGTGATCCGAAAATTCTTAAAGCGTTGAATATCCAATGCGGAACATAATCTGTTGTGTCCCTGGCGCATTGCTCTTAACATTTGCTTTGGAAGAGTCAGACCTTTCTGCAGGTGCGTGCCACAATCAAACTGTGACCTGTCTATATCATCGTATAGACTGTGCATGAGTTGTCAACCGTAATGAAACCCAGCAGAAGTTAACTTAAGTGTTCAGGGCTTCCCCGTTACTCCTACTTTGCTTACGAAGTCAGTTTTGGCCGATATGCAAACCAAGGCGATTGCCTCCCCGCCAAAATATATAAGAGAACTTCCCTATCAATCTCCTTGAGCTTGTGACAAGTCAGTATCGATGTGTGCTCTGACGTTCTCTCATATTAGAAAAAGCTGCCAGCTTCTGTGTGACGGCTTTCTTTAAACGGCCCAATCATTCACAGAACAGGTCAGTATTTAGAGTTTGGCCGCAGTTAAGCTGCTTATAGTAAAAAATTTCCTGTCAAACCCAGAACAAAACTATCCTAATCGGTGGTCCTTTCTTGTCCACCGTTTGCGTCGACTCACCGCGATTCGATCCAGACCGTTTTCGCGTGTCACCGACTTTTCATCACCAGTAAACATCCGCTTCAGAAATGGCTCCATTTTGTGGCAATTCAGCACGATTCGCAGATGGAAATTTGATCCATTAAGTTTTCTTGCATTAACTCGTGTGACAACGTATACATCGACATATTTTTGGCATCCAGCCTTATTAACGAAATCGAAATAATGTTCACGTTACTGTCGAACTCGACCATTTCTATTATTTTATCGATATTTTCAATAACAGTATTCCCACTTTGGACACCGCAATTACCGAAACGGAATCGACGAATCCAAAATTGTATTTGAAGCATCAGTATCATAAGGCTTGACTAGCGTTTATTAAAGAACAATACAACATTTTACTTATTTTCTCTTCTCTGGTATCCATCTTTTACATGTTGCCAAACGATCCGGAGTCAAGCAATTACAAAACTGACTTTTTTTAATACGAAAACGTATCTTTGTAGCACCATAAAGCATCGTCCTCATGCAATGCGAGATATAGATTACTAAAGCCATAAAATCGAAAAATGTTGATTTTGTCTTCTTCTTTTTATTTATTGTCGTAGACAAATACGCGGTTATAGTCGAGCTTACAATAGCACATGAGTGTAGCCAAATCCTTTTCTACCTGGGCTTTCCAACGCAGTGGAAGTCTTTCTCTTCATCTGCTTCCCCCGGCGAGTACTGCGTCGAACACTCTCAGAGCCGGAATGTTTCCATCCGGTCGGATGACATGACCTATCGAACGTAGCCGCTGTCACTTTATTCGCTGATCTACATATGTCAATTTCATTGAGTATCTTCCACAGACAATCGATTCAATCATTAATTTTCTGCAGAACCTTTCTCTCAACTCATCGGATGATGTCATCGCCCATGCCTTAGGACCATATAGCAGAACAGGGATGTTGAGGCACTTGTAGAATTTGGTCTTTCTTCGTCGAGAGAGACTTTATTTCTCAATTGTTGGATTTCGTTGGTGGCGTTGTTGTTGATGTACTATAGTATATGCTAGTTCCAAGATAGACGAAATAATCTAAATGACTTTGAAGTTATGACTGTCAACAGTCGTGACGTGGGAGGCAAGTGGCGAGTGCGACGACTATTTGTTTGATGATTGATTCCATATTCAATCTGGAGGTAGCAAAACTAACGGTGCGGGTTTTGAGGCCAAGGATATCAATATCATTGGCGTACGCCCGCACTCTTATAGAAGATTGTACATTGTCTATTCAGCTCTGCAGCTCGAATTATATTCTCCAATTATTAGTAATTATATATTACCAGGCTAATCTAGAGATTATTTTTAATCATCAAAAGCTTAAGTTCTACATTTTTCATTAATTTGCATCTGCGCGAGTTGGTAAGCAACTGACCCCTTTAGTATCAATGAACTTTTTGATTTCAAATCGCTTTGCATGTGGCAATTAATTGCAAATGAAAGCAATCGATCGAAATTTTCCCCATTCTATTTTCTGCTTCGAAAATTTTCCTCTCTTCCCAGTAATTGCCATTACTTGAAGCGAAAATGGCCGCAGGATTAATAAAAAGGCTTTTTGCTGAACTGAAATTTCCAATTCTTATTTCAACCCTTGCCCATTTTAGGTCAAATCTATTGAAAATTACCGTCGAATAGCCCAAAAAACAACAAACAATAAAAACAAAAAAGCAAAAACAAAAACAAATGCAACAGTAAGTACTAATTGTTGGTTTTTCACACGCAACACAAAAGCTTAGTGGGGCAATTAGAGCACCCATGCTGAGGTGAAAATGCCACTAAAAATAAACCACAATGAATTTGCGTTAAAAATATTTTTGGAAAAACGCAAAATCAAAAAGCAAGCAAACAAGTCATAAAAACAAGCGATAAAGTGTCCAACTAACCGCAGCAAAGTGAATGGCAATTTCGAATAACCAAAATAGCCACATACCATAAAATAAAGGGAAAATGCGGTGAAATTGCAAAAATCCAAGGAAAATGCAAAAAATACAACAACACAACAAATCAAAACAGCCACAGCAAAATAGCAATTTAGCTGCAACATCAGCTACGCCCCACCAACGCTCGAACACGAGCTCTCGCAGTTAATTGCCAGCGTTTTTTCAATTCATTTGTTTGATTCGTTTCGTTCCACTAAACAGCATTCTGCGGAGGAGGGGGAGTACGACTCGGAGTCAGCAAGCAAATGTGCGCAAATATGTGTTGAAAGGTTGAAGAAAGTTATGGAGCAGCAGACGGCAGGCGGCTTGCGGCGGACCAATGCCATTTCCGCTTCAAAAGGAGTGCATCAGCGGTGAAMGCTGAAAGTAAAAGCACCGTGTACACAGTTATCGACCGGATGATGGCGTTGGTTGCACTGCAAACATTTGTATTAGTTATTTGGGACGTTTAACAGGTAAATCGTCATTTCAATCACTTAACTACAAGCCAGGATGGAGCAGCCAACCACTCACCAGTCAGTGGCTCAGTTTTGAATATGCTATGGAAATGCGGAATTATGAGAAGAGATTACAATTGTTGAGTAAAAATATATTTGTATAGTAAAAATGTATTTGTATAGTAAAAATATGAATACTGAAGTAATGAAAAGAAAAATTCTAAAATAAAAGGTTGGACTGAAGCGTGGGTGTGGCATATGAAAGCAAGCTAACATGATAAACTGTTAATCGAACTTCTTTAATGGGTTTGAAGATATCTACGAAGGTTTCTCTAACCAAAATAAATAGAGCTTAGAAAGTTTCATGCCTGGAGCGTTTATTCCTGGCTTAAAGAGATAACTTAATTAACAAAACCAGAAAGTAATACACTTATTATTTACTCACTATACATGCTACCGTATGATGCTTCTTCTACATCAAGCACGACCTCGTTCAAATATATTTCAACGTCATATAGAAATGGATTTCAATTAAGAATTGGGTGCATGTTATTGCAGAATGCGCGATGTACTCAGACATTAGGGATCTGGGGGGTATGGGGATTAGCTGGGCGAAAAATAAATATGAGCTTTCAAATGACTTAAAAACTGACTTAATATTTTGGGATTATTTATTTACCGCATTATGGATCATTTTTTGCCAAATTTATTCAGTTGATGACAGCAAGAGAAGCTGTAAACCTCGCGTAGCTGGAAACAATAAAACTGAACGCAGAAATTCTCTTAGAATACTATACCTCAAACTGTGTAAAGGGAAATGAACATATCCACCTGGTCAATGTCAACAGTTCTTGCAAATGAAAGCCTATCGGGTATCAACCGGTCATCTTCGTCTTCTTTAGCAGCAGGCGAACAAAAAAGTTTTATTTGAAGGGTTAAACGTGATTACCAGCCAGCTAATGTATAGATTTGATGGCAAGTCTGTTGTTACAGTTCTTCAGTACTCTCAAAAAGGGGTTAGAACTCTCTTCGACGAAAAACATTAGATCTTCCAGCAAGTTTCCGCGCCAGCATACACGGCAAAAACCACCCAAGAGTAATTCGAAAGCAATATTCCTGGTTTCATAGCTGAAGATGATTGGCCATCTGGAAGTCCATATTTAAATTCATTGAACCAAAGTTTGTGGTAGAATTGGAGAGTATCCCAGAGAAATGTGGAGAGTCTCAAAAAATCCTTATTTCGAACATCGTCGCAAATGCCATTAGAAGCTGTAGTGGACCATTGGTTTAAAGCGGCCAATTCAATTGTAAAATCAGGTGCAGGAGCAGACAATGTATTTGAGTCGACATTGTGGTATTTTGACAAACTCAAATTCTTCGAAGATCAGTAGTATTTGGCAGAAAGCAGATGTACCATGGGCTCTAAAGTATAATGTCAAAATATATTTTTGTACTCAAGTGTTTTTTTTTTCTTTTATAAATAAACAGAGTCTAGCGATGAAATATCAGTGATATCACCACCCAAGCAGCCAAAAATCATATATGAAAGTATTTTTTTGGAAATAGCTTGCGAAAAATTAACAAAGAGTAACGATGTTTCATCTAGAATCTGTCAAAAGGGTGTACAAGTCAATATGAGAAACTAACGAAACTACAAAAAAAATTTGCAAAAACAATACTTGCAGACGTTGGTTGGTAAAAAATTACTGAAATATCTGTTGAAGGAGATACTTCGTATTTATCGTGGACAACGACCACTTATGGGGATAAATATTCGCACTCTTTCCAATCAAACTCTTCTTCAAATCGGTATTGTGAACGACCCCTCATTTCATCACTGACTAACTGAAGGTATACAACCAAGTTTTGGTCTATAATTCAACATAATCGAACAATTATTACAAACCAAAAAAAAATATCCAAGGGAAGAAGACAACGTAATAAGTCAACGGAAGGGCATCATCACTTACAAAAACTCATGGGATATTTGGTCTATTTTTTTTTTTTTTTTTTTTTTGGAAAATTTTCTGATAAAACTCCAATTTTTAGGTGTTTTTCCTTCGTCCAACGCATATTTTTTAACTTTAGACAATGCTGTAAGGAGTTATCCTGCCAACGCACACCCATCTTTTTTCCGAGAGTCGCCGGAAATGGTGGAGTTAAATTCGTTTTTTTCAAAATTTTCAGAATTTTTTTTTATTTAATAGTATATGTTAGTAACAATAAAAAAATACTAATAAAATATTTTATTTTTTACATGAGAGAAAATTGTTGAAAAAAGATTCAAAAGTTTTTAAGTGCTAATAACAAACAGACTTTTTTCAAAAATGTTTAAAGTTCTGGAATAAAGTCATAAAAATATCTTACACCCACAAATATTATAATTTTCAAAAACATAATTTCATAACAGGAAGGAACTGCGTCAAGGCGCCTTTCAAAATTCTCTGAAAATAGTAGCACTTAATAACTTTCCAATCCAAATGTGTTAAATTGCAGCCAATTTTGATAAGCATACAGACAAACACACTCGCATAAAGCCAGCACATTGCCAATGTATGTGTGTTTGGTGTGCTGTGTGTGTACAAAAAGCCAAGTATGTGTGATTTAATTGTATTCACCATATTTGTCGGTTACAAGCGGCTGCCACAGATTCTATTTTCGCATTCACACACGCTTATGAACACAATTTTAAATACAGACACATACACACACAGTATTGTGCGCCAACCATGTTATCTAACCTCAACTTGCTAACTGTAAATGCAAAAACATGAATGCAATTTGTGCAAACATGAAAATTCACTTAAAACCACAAAATGCAACTAAATGCGCCGAGCGAGCGCGCACACACATCCATCCATGTGGGTGTGTTTGTATTTTTAGCTTTAAGTAGAAAATCAAACACATATGACGAAGCCAACAAATGAATTAAGTCACCCACACAGCAGCATATGTGTGTGTGTATACATATGTATATCTATGTGTGTGTGTGTGTGGTGATGCAAAATTTAATGGGTATGCAGTTGAATGCAATAATGCAATCAATGGTCAACGTTAGGCCAAAGCAAGCACGCAGCATGCCCCACTCTGCCTTTGTATGTATATATATATATATGTGTGTGTGAGCGTGTGAGAGAAAATACACCCACGCTGCCTTCACCACACAAATCCCTTTGCGTGTGTATATGTGTGTGCATTTCAATAACTGTTAGCGCCATACAAGCGCTGAAGCCTTATGCGCCGCTATGTGCGCCTAAATGTACGCTATGCAAAGCATGCATGCAACCGCAAAATGCCAACAGCGCTGCGCTGCGATTCAGTGTGAGTGCTGAGATGAAAGTGAACGCAGCACATACACACATTCGCAGCAAATACCAGCAGTAAGCAAGTGCGCGCCTTAAAACCGAAGTCAGACGTAAAGAAAATTCTGAGGTTAGTTAATGGAACTGCGAAGGTGAAGATGTGAAAGGAATTTATTTGTGAAAATGTAGCTTGTGGTTTAAGTTATAAATTGTACACATATGTATATATTGGGGGCTATTACGTATGCAAAACGCCAATTGTGCGGTCAAGTGCACTCAAATTGACTTGGTTGTTGGTACAGAGGTTTCCATGCTGCCACATTCATGGGCAACTAACAAAGCTTGAAAGCCTCAAACTGAGACCATAAAAAACTCGTTTAACCACAATTGCGGTTTTGCTCTGGCGTAGTCATTTAGTTTCAATTTCAAAAGCGGCTAACGGAATTATGCTGGGCAGCAGGTTATAAAATGGACATATATTAGTGCTGTCATGAGTTTTGTTACAAGTTGAGGACATTATAAAAAGGAAACAAAAAAGGCAAGTCTTGCTGGGAGAACCAATGCTCCCAAAGAAAAGAATATTGCATAACTACTTTACTACGCCTTCTAAATCACCTTTCTGATACACTTTTCCCAAGTTTTTACCTCCTTATTTACAGAAATGAAGAGATGGATGACTATGACGGTCACAGTTGGTCTACTGGAATAAAATTTTTTGCCTCTTTGGAAGTTTTTGCGCAAATTTTGTCATTTTTCTTATTCAAAACTTCTTCAACAGCGAGATTTCTTCATCAATAAAGAGACTACGTTCTATATTTGAATTATGCGCGTTGTCAGAAGCTGACTGACGGTAGGCTTTGATGTGGAGATCATCTCGATTATTAATCGATTATTCGATTCTTACATTTGGAACTGACATCGAGTAGTGGAATCAAAGTGTGGGTACTGTTTACAGCAATCGTCCGCCTTGTTATCTAACCTCATTGCAAACCTCAAACAATTTGTTTTTTTGGCTTTCAAAATAAACGCACTACGGGTTTCGAAGCACAACACAGAAGTAACCCAAAACCGACTAGCATGGAACATATTTGTATTTCAAAGGAGTTTCTAAAGAAAAAAAAAACAGCCGAACCCGTTCCCGCAACAGTCGAGTCTACGTAATCGGAACGGACCCGGATTTATATCCAGCCAAAGACTGTCAACCGTTCCTCCGCTATAACAACCACAACAGACAGTCGATACAGACAGATTCACCCTGAGACTCTTATATTGGCTGAAGAGATAATGCCTATCGTTTTCTTGTAGTCCAAAAGTGTGATGTATATTGAAGACTTAGAGGCGTTGAAAGTCTTATTAGCGGCTGTACTATGCGTAATTGTAGAAACCACAATGCCATTTGGCAAAGAAAGCAGTGATCCTTCCTTGTGACAATACAGCGGCTCATATTTCCGTCACGGACCAAGATGCAGAATCGACTTTGTGCCTGCTTCTAACTTGCAAAAATCACTCGTCGCGCAAAACTTTCAGTGCAATGAGGTGATTACCGCCGCATCGGAGGCCAACTTTGTGCACCTATACGGAAACTTTTCAGACGGGTCAATTGAAAACTTCCCGCCACATTTTTTAGAAAAATTTCTTCTTTTTTAATTCACCATAGTTCCCTTCAAGGGTGATATACTGATTAAGGCACCCTTCAGCTTTTCAATACCATTTGTTTTATTGTACGATTTGGCCTTTGCTTCAAAATAGGCCTCAGTTTTGGCGACACCTCTTAATTTGAAATTGTTTTGAGAATCTGAGAAAGGAAATAGTCGCTCGAGGCCACATCTGGAGCAAATGGTGGAAGCGGAAGCAATTCGGAGTCGTTCTCAAGGGACTCAATAAAAATTATTGGAGCGGGTGCAGTCCACTCGGCTGACTGTCGATTGGACTGCAGAATGCCGTGTTTCATACTTCGCATATGGGAGATGGAAGTTTACGATTCTTTTAAATATGCATCAAGCAGCTCACGACTTCCGGTATTAGACCAGGTATCCTCTGGGTTCCTTAATTGGGAAGGTATTGACTGCACCTAGCTGGTTGATAACCGCAAAATCGGTATGGGATTCGTGGTGAAAGATAGACTCCGTCACCGAGTACTGGCATTCTCCCCGGTGGATGAACATGTAACCACAATCCACATCAAATCGAAGTTCTTCAACATATCCCAGAATTGCTGTGACCAAAGAACGATGTGACCAAATATGGATTCTATGAGCTCTTGGAGTACACCTATGAGAGCTGCCCCCGTCACGATGTCAAAATCGTGATTGGTGACTTTATAGCCAGGGTGAGAAAAGAAGATATTTTTGGTACAATGGTCGGGAAATTCAGCTTCCACAATGAAACATCCCCAAATGGGTTGAGGCCGATCGATTACTCCGGGGTTCGAAATATGGTTATACATATGTATTACTAAATTCCAGCATAGGAAAATTCATCAAGCTACCTGGCTCGGAAAGCCACCAACCGGATCGATCAACAAACACAAAGAAGGTTCGACGTCGATAATCTGTAGTCACAACAGATAGCCAACACAGATACAAAAATTGTTTCACACAAAATGGAATAATTCACAACCTAATGATCTGAGCCTTTAAAGCGTACGGCTAACTAAATATCATATATTTTTAAATATAGTAGTGTTATCTATCAGGCCGGAGACTTTTCAATTAACCCTCTATTTTACTCAATGACTGAAATATGTGAGATTTTTAAAGTGATTATTCAGTAGAGTTAAAAACACCTTTTTACCATTTAAAGGGAAAAATTTCACTACGCCCCCAACCACATTATTGGCAATTAATTATTAAGCGGCACTCAAAATCAGCTACTTGCCGGATTCGCATTAACTATTTAAATAACACCTACCTTTATGTGGGATATTTTTACATTTCCATTTAAAATTCAACTTTTATTTTTAGCCACTCACTTAGCCAATACGAGCTGCAATTAAAATTCTACTGTAACGAACCAACACAATCCGTTAGTGAAGCAGAAATTATGAGTAGTCGTCGAAAATGCAACAAATTGGTGGAATTTGAGAATGAGAGTGTAAATGAGTATAGCAACGAGGAGCACTGCAATGACGGGCTAAAAAACGCGGCGGCACAGAATTTATTTAACAACCCTGTAATAGCATTTCTCGCTACACTGAGCAGCATAATCTTCTGGTGCATCTATTGGTTGGCAAAGGCGCTGATTGTGGTAAGTTCAAAATAGTGAGATTTTTTAATTTTTTTTTGCATTCTGTGGAATAGAAAAAACGTTGACTTCAACTGCACCGCAGATAGAATAACTTTTACAGGTAGTATCAAATGCCAATAACATGATATTGATCTTTCAGTTTCTAATTCAGCAATATGCTATAGTGGTCCGATCTAAAAAATTTCTTCAGAGATTATAGCTATGCTTTGGATAATAATCTGTACTAAATTTCACGAAAATATGTCTACAAATAAAAAAGTTTTCCATTCAAGCGCTTGAGTTCGATCGCTCAGTTTATATGACAACTATTTGCTATAGTGGCCCGGTATCGGTAGTTCCAACAAATGAGAAGTTTCTTGAGGAGAAAAGGATATGTGCAAAATTTGAGATGGTTATCTCAAAAACTGCGAGAATAGTACATACATGAACATAACTAAATCTACTCAGTCAGTCACGCTGATCATTAATTATTGGGCCTCCGACGCTTTCTTCTGGGTATTACAAACTTCGTGACATTCTTAATATACCCTCTGCAAGCGATAAAAGTATTGAATTTAAAAAAGAAGGTGCTATATAAATTAAGGTTCCAAGCTGAATACTTATGAAGCTTCGTCATTTATAAAAATCATTTTTTTTTTAACATTTCTTAAATATTTATATTTATACTTCATTTTTCAGTTTGCTGGCATATTTATGATTATTACGTTCATATTTCCACATAAAATCGTTGGACTTCTCAACCGCTTTATGAATCAGGAGAACTTGGAGCAATACCTCAAGGATGAATTGTAGATTGCGCAGAAAATAATTTTTTGGAGTTCTAAATAAATAATTTAAATAATTAATAAGAATAAATAAAATAATTGCCTTAATACACAAAACAGCTTGTATATTTTAATCTCATTTTAGATTTTAATTTTTTCTCTAGTTATTCAATTAATTGTCTTGCGACCACTCGATCTAGTCGAGACGGCTTGTGTTCGAATATAGGTAGACACTGGCTTTCCATAATCGCCTACGGGAAATGCACACGCAGAAATGTCGTAGTGTTGGTCGTATAGATCCCGTCACATCTTTTAATGGCTATTACTGATCAGTCTTACCCTTAGCCAGCGCTCTCTGAAGCCTTGCTGCCTCTGGTGCCGCGGAGACGTTCTCACAAAAATTCCTGAACTTTTTCTGTTTCGCAGACCTAATCTCCTTATTATAGGCAGTTAGGTTGCATCTATACTCATCCCAGTTCCCAATACATTTGGCTTTGTTAAAAAGCTTACGTACCTTTGACCTGAGTACTGAGCGTCTATTTCCCCAGCAAGGGCAATTGCGTCACCTTTTTTAGGGGCAACTGCGGTGATATGCGCGTATGATGGCCTGCTTGAAAGCAGAAAACCTGCTCTCCAATCCTACTGTTGTTGCGCCTCTATCTAGCTTCCACTCACCATTAACATTTAACTTTAACATATTCCGATATGCGGCCCAATTGATGTTTTTAGAAAGACGTTTAGGGGGGAGATGCGTGACCTTTAACTTTAGCCCGAATCTCATGATCCGTGATCAGTGATCCGACATTGAAAGAATTGAAGAAATCAATATTGTTCCTAACTACCATACAAGCTTTGGGTCTTAAGCTAGAGAGATACTAGATTACCGTATTCGGGTCAATATTGAGGCTTCTAACCCCTCCTTTCTGGACCTGCTTGGCCTCACTGGCACCTTGACGAGTAGCATCCTCGTCTACCTGCATCTTCTTATCTTTGCCGCTTATCTCAGTAACCTTCGGCCTGTAAGGTCTAATGACTACCGAGCTGAACCAATAGTTCAGGCGGAAGCCCTCCTTCCGGATGAATTTGTAGAACATCCACACGTTAATACAGCCTCCAATCGCAATCCTCCATTTTGTTCTCTTCTACTGGCCTGGCCTAGGATTTAATACCCTCGTTTTGGTTCGTGACGAGGCCTAGAGCAAACTCAAAAGGTCTGTCTTCCCCCTTTTGCGCATAGGACGGGGTCTTTCCAGCCCAGCAGCAGGGGAGCGACCTCCCTTAGTCAGTTAGCACTCCGCTCATCCTTGCAGTACACCTGCCGTTTCCATTTCTCGGAAACGGACGAAGCTGTATCTTCGGTTTTAAGCCAGAAATTTTTATTTAAAACTGGTTCAAAAACGATTCATTCCGATTTCGAAAAATGTCAACGGAAAAATATTCAGTGTATAACTGCATATGTTTTGTTGTTTCGCAACTGATTTTACCCTAGCCTATATCTTCAAAGATAGTCAAAACATATTTTCACCAATTAAAAGCATTTTGTGTACATTTTTATACAATAATGTAATTTTCTTTATTACGAATCATATTATTCTGCTCAGCCATGTTTCTTCTTAATCAAACAGCTATTGATTTCGTTATTCCTCTTTGTTGTTGCTTTGAAAATAGTTAATAGAAATAGATTTATCTTTTTTATTAGCGCTATACTATTTCTGTTGTTTTTGTATTTTTGCTATGTAAATTAAAATAATTCAATGCTTTACACTACTATTAATTAGGTTGTAATATATGCTATGTATATATTTAGTTATATATTCTTTTGTATACATATATAGGTAATTTAGTTTATATATAGATGCTTGTATACATATATTTTTCGATTTTGTATCTTTTATTAAAGTTATTAATTGTTATGCACGGCTTGAAAGCTGCTCGAGGTGAACTAATAAAAAAAGGTGATCACCCTAATGAAGCAAAAATCGTTTCAAATATCAATCGCGTGTAATTAAATTTTATTATAATATAGTGTATAATAAATTGTTATTTTAGTAAAATTTTAAAAATAATTGATTGGAATTTCAAGATATCAATAAATCGCAAAAACACAATTTCAAAGTAGAAATCTTGGACAATTATAACAAAGAAAAATTTAATTGTAATTTTTAACCTACTTGAACTCTCCACTACTAAAGATTATTAGCAAACTCTCTATTAGCTTTTTTTTTTATTTAAAATATTTTTTTATTTTTTTCTTATAAAATTTAGACTGCCTGTTTTGCAGCGCATCGTTAGTGTAATTGCTTCAAACTACGCTCAATAGCTTAATTTAATAATTTTTTTATTTTACACTTACATTTTTGTAAAAATTTTAGCAGTATTAAGTTTTCAAATGAAATTGTTTTTGTTTAATGCATTTTAAATGAATTTTTTTCAAATGCAATAAAGTTTTTAAGTTTTGCAATGTGTGTTAAACTTTTTGCTAAAAATGCTAACGTGCTTTATTTTGATTAAAAATATCATTTTGCAAAGAAAAAAACAAAATGTAACAAAATGATTTTGAAAAAAATTTGTATTTTTATGTAAAATTATTCAAGACAAAAAATAAATTGCCAAAAATATGTATATTTGTCTCAATAAAAATTGCATTTTTCCGAAAACGTCTTAAAAAAATATTTTTCAGATTAAAATTATTAAAGCATTTTATTTCTCAAAAAAAATATTTTGTTAAATTATTAAAAAAAAAAATTAAAAAAATGTTTTATGAAAACCATAATGTATATTTTCGCCTTATTTCGGCAAAAACATTATTT